>NC_056744.1:591433983-591596483 GCF_019279795.1 Protopterus annectens
AATTGGGGTAAATGTGCAATATTTAATTTTAAAATTTTTTGTTTGTTTTTTTGCATGTTTGCACAATGTGGCATGGAGCACAGAAATGCTACGCTGTGCTCACTTATAGACAGCTGACACCTGAAAGACATCTAAAAATCAAAACTGGATGTCATTAATGATCATAATTATGTATTGATGCAATTTTAAATATTTTTTTCTGTTTGGTTTTTTTTTAATTGCTGTTTGTGTGGCACTGCGTGGATCACAACAACATACATACCCAACAGTTGCTAGACATCTAAAAATAGAAACCAGATGTAATTAATTGTTATGTCTGGGTTTACTTAAGTGCATTTACATGGCGTGCCATGGTGCTCAGCAATGCTAAAAGCTAGCCCATTAGTGTATGTGAAGGTGTATTCGTTTTTATAATATCAAAGTATCTAAATGGGTAGAGATATAACTTAATGTTTAGTAGGTCCTGGGCTCAAGTCTGTAGCAATGATAGGATGTCTATAAATTAATTTATTATATATGTTTTATGTTAAAAACAAATTTGTAAAATATGGCACTGCTGTGCAGGGCTGAGCACTGCTTAAACATGCTAATGGCTACTTTTGTTTGTTTGGTGCTAAGCTAAGCTAAAACCACAGTTGTGTGAGTTTTTGCACTGCTTAGCTGCAGTTAGCTGGTTTGCACACTGTTAAGCGTCACTTTTTTGAATGTTGCTCAATGACGTGTAAGGGCAAGAAAATAGCCTATATTAAGCAAAATAGGTGGAAATTCTGCAACAGTCATTGAAGTTGTATCTTACTGTGGATATGGCAGATGGTGCTGGTGAAGGTGCATGCTTTCGGGCACAGAGATGGGGTATTCGGGAGTCCAGGGACTTTGTTGGGCTCCTCGTTAAAAATCATGAACCCAGACTGCTGCAGTGTGGTTTCAGGGGCTCGAAGTGTAAGGCAGAGGCCTGGAACCAGTTGGCCAGGGAACTCACCAGTGTTGCTGGTATCTCCCCCAACAGTTGAGTAGTGTCATCACCATTATGATGACCTGAAGAGGAGAAAGAGTGGAACCTTGGAGACCTGGGCTCAAAAAGCTAGAGTAGGGAATGCCCCACAAATATGTAAGTCATTTTTCCTCTGTTTTACCAATATGCAAGCTAAATGTCCCAAAACTGGTATCATAATGGAGTGCTTCCCTCCCAATAGCTACAGCTGAGAAGGCTCGCAATGTCAAGTCCAATGCAGGGTGCCCGGCCAGGTTGCACTGTGAGTGTGGCATATATGGATTTATTATGTTATTATGCTTATTATGCAATAAGCAAGAAAGAGTAAAGCATTTTCTGCAATAAAGTATGTACCATAAAACAATTGCAGTGCAATAAATGGGGAAGTAAAGCTGTAATGTAATAAATGGACAATAACAACTGTATTGCAATAAGCAATAAACATACCAATAAGAGTAAGCAAAGTGGTGTACAGCAGGATTGTGTTGTCATAACCATTGCAGTAAAGCTGTGTGCATTACTTGTCTATGGTAAGGGTACTGCAGTCAACACTGTAATAGCTGTAGAATGCAAAAATAATGGCCTGCAAACTGTATCTTTTAACTCATAGCACATTCCAAGGCTCCAGTATCAGTCACATAATGCCTTCTGTTCCTCCTACTTAAGGTAATAAAGGTATATGGCTGAGGTAGCCCAGTCTATGGGTAGATATTGTGTGGACTTCACAGACATTTATCAGCAATACCAATAAAGTGGTAAGCAGCATTAATTCCTACAGAACTCTGATTTAATAAATACATTATGGCTGTATGCCATGCATGTGTGTTCTACTGTCACTGTAGTCAAGTATACCACAGTAATAGTTCTGGAATGCAAAATGAATTCAGTTAGATAATGCTGTCTTTTTCTCCCACTCCAGGAACAAAAGGTATATGGGTGAGGTAGCCCATGTTATGAACAGATAAGATTGTGGTTACATTTCTGAGACACTTCTCAGCAATAACAATAAAGTGTTAAGCAGCATAATTTATTCTTAAACAGATTTGTTTCAATATATGCAACACAGCTGTATGCCATGCATGTGTGTTCTATTGTCACTGCAGTCAAGTATAGCACTGTAATAGTTCTAGAATACAAAATAAATTAAATCACACAATGCTCTCTTTTTCTCCCGCTCCAGGAACAAAAGGTATATGGTATATGGTTAAGGTAGTGCATGGTATGAGCAGATATGATTGTGCTAACATTTCACAGACAGTTATCAGTAATACTGATAAAGTTAATTTTTTTGCAGATGTCCCAGCAGTCACAGCTATTGGGTTCTATTCCCATGCCTGCCTACCAAGGCATGACAGATGTACACAAACATGCCTCTCACGTGTTATGATTTCATGTGACGTAACTAAAACTGCCTAATCCTTCTGTCATAGAATTAACAGAAATATGATTACCTGGAATGCAATGTATTACCAAATCTGCTTACAGAACACCTTGGTTGTTATAGAAGTCCACATTATGTGACAGTGTTCTGTGTAGTAGTGAATCTGTGTTTGTTATTGCTTGCCCACACTGACCCATGCTAACAGCCTGAGAGGTATGTATGTGCTACATCTTTTATAGGAGAACTGTAGTCATTATATTCAGAACTGACAATGCACGCCTGTAGAGTATTCAGTAGCAGTGTTTTCAGGGATATAGTCTGCATTGTCAGTAATGGATTGTTTTTCTCTGTCTCCCCCCACACCTTATCTTCATTTATTTATTGTTGTTATTTATTATTATGATTTAATATTAACATGTGTTGTTAAACTAACTATATTTTTGCAAAATGTGATGTAATATTATGTGTTGTTATGATTTACTATTAACATACTTTGTTAAACTAATTATTTTGTAGCCTTATAGTTTACTTCTTACTGGCATGCGGTTACAATACTGACTGTTATGTTATTTACTGTTGTGCTACACATATACATTAAAATGTATTTGGATTAATTAAAATGATGTTCCAGTCTGTTAATACTAACAATGCA
The DNA here is from genome assembly GCF_019279795.1 of Protopterus annectens. Classification (NCBI taxonomy): domain Eukaryota; kingdom Metazoa; phylum Chordata; order Ceratodontiformes; family Protopteridae; genus Protopterus; species Protopterus annectens. Next base: position 591,437,008 of record NC_056744.1, read on the forward strand.
ATGGTTATTATTAACCTTAACTTATTGCTATACCTCATTCACTACAGCATGTCAAGGTAAGTCATTTTAGGCTGATCCCCCTACCTTGCCTCAACTGGCTGTGGCACTGGGTCCCAATATGTCTGAAACCCAGACTGGCAGTACCCCCTGTGCTCCTTCTGCAATACCTGTGATGTCAGGTAGTACTGCCCCATGGGATTGTGCCCAGCCCACTCAGGGAGTGGTGGTGGAGGAGCTGCCAGTCTAGGTGCACAGTTGGTTTGTCCACCACCTGCGCTGGATTGAGGACATCCTGGCCAACCTTATGGAGTAGCCTCACCCTGGTACCCAGCATTCAGCACTGCCACCCTCAGGGCACTGAAGGAGCAGTGCCGACAGTCCCATGGGTGGGGATGTGAGTCATCCTGCTGCCATCTGGAAGCACATGGGACTTGGATTCTGCAACACCCTCCCTATCCAAGGTGTTTACTCCCCTCATGTGTCACACACTGCAAGTCTGCTGTCTTGTCTGTCTTGTCTGTCTGCAAAGGCATGCTAACCTACCAAACTTACCTCCCCCACATGTACCTATGTCCCTTCCTCAAGATTCCATTCTCACCTTAAAAAAAATGGGCACCTGTCTCACCCATAAAATATTGTCCTATGCATATCTCTCCATTTCATACATGTGTCCACTGGACAGAAGTAATTTGGCCTGATTGGCTTGGCAATGCAGTTATGTTGTCCTCACCCCTCTCTCTGGGGTTGAGAGGTCAAAGTCATGTACAAATTCTGTCAAACAGCACAGTTGTTGCTGTACAAGAAATGGATATCTATGGTTCTTTCCTACACCTTTCCTGCACATCCCTACCTGCCTCTCACTAAGTTTTTCTGCCCTGCTTGCACCCCATTTCACCACTTTCCTATCTCCCCATTTTTCTTTTCATTATTTTTTTTCGCACATTCCTGCATGGAGCACCACATCATTCAGCTTCACTAAGCTTGGCTAAATAGAGCTATATTCACTTTGTTTTTAAACTTTTAATACACACTTACAAAATAAACACCTGTCCCATACGTAGGACCAAAGGCCATTGCACCCTGCAGACCACTGTATTAACCTGCCATTCCACAGAACTCTTACTTAAAACAGGTGGTTTAAATAAAACACAGTAATTGCCAGTTACCATCATTAAATGTGTTACAGCAGAGCTGTACACAATGCCATACCATGCAAATTTGATTAAAATGTAATTAAAGTAAAAAGATTAAAAATGGGAGTGTAGCTTGGACTCTGGTGCAGTAGTACACCACTAGAAAGCCAAAGACAGTAATGGATATAAGTGAGGCCTATATTAGCAGGTACATGTGCCCTTCATCATCAGCATGTAGAAAGGCACCTGCTAAGGCATTAATGGCAAAATACATGTTCAGTTGGGACCCTGGTGTCCACATGCATCCATATAAAGCCATTCACGTACTGCTGGATTTAGAAAATGTATGTCACAGCCTGTATGTGTGCACATATATCTTGCAAATACACTGGCTGCAGCAGTGACTCAGTAATTCAGTCTTTTAATTGCCTTGCAAATGGTACATTTTGCCACACTCAGTCCCAGGTTCAAATCCAGTGGTGTGTAGAAGTGAATTTATAGTATTGTGAAGGCAGCAATTAATGACTGAGTCATGCACTCTTTATCCATACAATGCATTTTAAATGACATGTCTGCTTTTCACTGCTGGAGGTCAGAGGCCTGCAGATAGGAACACACTTCACATATCCTTACAGCAAAATTTATATGTGAATAAAATGTCATGTCATGCATTAATATACATTCGCACAGAATATCAATGAAATGAGGGCCACTAATATCAGAGAGAACCACACAATCCTTCAAAAGCCACTGTGCAGATTATCACAGCTGCACAACTTACATACCCATTGGAAGTCCCTGCTTATAACAAGGCATGGCTTCATGCATACTGCAAATCACTACCAAACTGTAACACGTGGCCTGGCAGTTGCCCAAATGGCGGACATATTCTTAAATTTATACCCCATCTTACCCAAGGACACACCAAGCATGTTGCCTTGTACTCTGTTAGTGATACCATTGTCTAACATACTTACTTTAAACACATTCCTTATTTGGAGTGGAAAGGGTAGCTTCACTCTGGCTCGATCTCTACAACAAGGCTGACACAGCTCTCACAGTTACTCCTACAGGTTGTTGTCCTCCAAAGTCTTCACACATTCTGCCTATGTCTATTACCAGCAGTAGCAGCATCTGTAACCTGTAGCACACCATCTCTATATATCTATGGTAAGGTTTCTGCTACAGACCTACCCTCTGTGATGATGTAGCCTCCTAACTCCAGTAATGTCCAACAAAACATATCAGAAGGGGGCCATAACCTACATGAAGGCCTTCTATATTGTACAGTGGTTGCTTTTCATTGGCTGATGATAGTGCCAATCAGCTGTATTAGCTGCAATTAGCATCTCAGACCCACATATTGGTTTAGAGACAATCACCTGCTGATGACAAGCATGTATAAAAGGCAAGCAGCTGGCTATGGGGAACCAGTCTTCTGAGACTTCCTCACACAGACCACTCCTTTGTGAAATTTTACTATCACCACATATCAACAGAGAAGTACTGCACTCCATCAGGTATGTATCTGAATTTGTGTACAACAGGATGCAGATGGGTGAATAGATGTACAGGGAATAGGGAATACAGCATTAAGTCTGTTGTAGACCTGTGATAATGACACATCATTGATTTCCTTGCTAGCTTACAACTACACAGGATGGATGTGACACTGCTACTATGACATATTAATGGGGGGTGCCTGTGGGGGGCACACCACAGTAGACTCAAGTATTGGATTTACGATTATCCAGCAGTATCTGTCATGGTACAGAAGGGAATACCTGACTATTGCTACTATCTCAGTTCTATCCACACACTTAGTATGCTTGAACACTGCGGAGTATGACATGTGTAAGCAAGCAGTGGATAGTGCAAGCCATGTTGTCCTTGCTGTATCTCTACATAGTGTACTTCCATGTATGTGATCCTGTAATGCAGTCCCTTTTTTGTCTTTCAGGAATCATGCATCATAGATGGCATGCACCCTCTTCTGATGAAGAAAATTAAATTATAGTTGATGGACTAAGTCAACATCATCAGATCCTACTGTCCAGGGGGAGGCAAAACAGGGAACAGTGGGCTGCATTGTAGGCAGACCTTGTCTCTGATGTGAATAACATGGACCATCCGGGCATTACATATAATCAGGTTCAACACCGTGCAATGGACATTTGGCAGCTGATGTAGCCAGGGATCATGCCATCACTGATGGAGGGCCTGCAGCAGAACAGCCACTCATGGTCACTGAGGAATTCTTATTGAACCTTGGCACACAAGACAGCTCCCAGGCATCCATCACACCATACATCGTAAATGTGGGTGCCATAGTTTCCACAGCAGAAGACCATGCAGGTAGGCTTACTGTGATCAACACCATAATACTGTAGCAGCCAGTATGTCAGGCTGTACATACTTTTATGTGAGTGTCAGGTCTTAGGTTTTGGGGATGGGGAGGGTATTACCTCACTTGTACTCATACTTAGAATGTGACCAATATAACAAGTAACACAGTAGCCACTGTAAATGTGAGCTATATGGATGTATTACCTTGTTGTGCTGCAACATGTGCTGGTACTGACATTGCCTCACTCTCAACTTTTCACAGGTCCTTCAGGTATTGGCCAAGGCTGTGGTCCTGTTCCTGGTAAGCATGGCACTGTTTGTTAAGGAACATTTATATTCTATTAAAGTTAATGGCCAGAATAATGTCCTTTTAAACATAATGTCATGTGTAAACAGGGTACTGGTTTAAATGAGGCATTTCCTCTAAAATGCCATTATTGAATCCCCAAATGATGTGGATATTCTACAAAAGGGCCTTACAGAAACAGATGCCTGGTGCCAGAGCCATGGCATCAAGCTTAATGCCAAGAAATGTATAGTTATCCCCTTTGGAAAAAAACATATACCCATGAATTACCACATAGGTGGCAGGACACTAAACACTGAAAGTGTGATGAGAGACTTAGGGACACAGGTGGACAGTGGTCCCACTTTCAATAACCACATTGCCACAACAGTCAGGAAATCCTTCTATGTGGCACACCTCATCACTAAGGGCTTTTCATCCAGAAAAAAAGAGGTCATTGTCCCACTGTACTCATCCCTCATTAGACCCATTATAGAGTATAATGTCCCATTTGGTATGTACCTCACAAGACATCTGCAACAGCTGAAAAGGCCACAGAAGTACCTCACTAAAAGAATCACAAGCCTAAAGCAGATGCCATATGCTGACCATCTAAAAAAAACTCCAGCTATACTCTGTGGCATATCGTCTACTCAGAGGCGATCTCTGCTTAACATACAAGGCCATGTCAAACCCTGAGCTGTTGGACATGCTCCACTTAAAGAAATCCCAATCCCTCAGAGCCACATGCTCCATGGATCTAAACCTTATCATCACAATGAACAAAACATGCTGGAGGGATAGGTTCTTGGCCCAGAGACTCCCCATACTCTGGAATAGACTACTCATACATGTCAAGCAGAGGGCCTCATTGGCCCTCTTCAAAAGGAACCTTGATGATTGGATGGGAGATAGGAATTTCACCCCGGGGATCATGTCAGTCACCCTGCTAGACAGGGGCCCAGGGAAGTAAATATTGTGGGAAGAAATATCCAGGGAATTGTTATGACTAGGCTTGCATAGGCCTTAGAGCCGATAGCCTAGTACCAACCTATGAACCTATGAACCTATTTAAAAGAGAAAAGGTTGAAAGGACATTATATTAGGCAGTGAAACGTGTATTCCAATATATTTGTTAAGATAGGTGTACTGGGGTTTTATGTGTCGATTTATCAAGTATAGTGTCATATTGGTTAATTAAAAGGTAAATTGTACTTGCCATGTTTTACTTGATTTACTTGAAGTGATTGCTATACAGGTATTGAGTTGAATGTGTATTTTGCTCTGAGGAAGTCTATTTTGGATGAAAAAGAAGAGGAAAAATGTGACCATTAATCCAGTTGTGAGTCTTTGTTATTATGAGTATTGGTGGATTTTTCTTAAACAATAGTGCAGGTATTCATGTACCACTTTTTTCTTTCTTATCACAAGTTACCGGGGGGGGGGGGTTAGTCTCTGTCCCCCACACAACTTGATGCCAGTGTCTCTTCAGACTCTGATGATGATGGTGGCCACAGTGAGGCACAGGTGGGGGTGTTGGGGGCTGAATTTTTCCCAGAGGTAGACATTCCTCTTCTGCCTCCATTGACACTGCCCACAGACAAATGCCCAAACATTCCCTGTCCCTGGAGGCCACAAGACATTGGACAGCCAGAGGGTGGGGACATTGAACAGGAAAGTGTGACAACTATGGCTCCAGAGAGGGTAGACACTGGCCATAGCCAGACAGTTGGCAAGGTCCCACACAGGAGGATTGACAGGGGTGCTTGTAGGAGGCCTGCTCTGCATGTAACACCTGGTGCAGGCGTTACATTATATGTCTTTCAGTGCATGTTTTGGGCCATCATAGAGGCACAGGCACATTTTGAATGGAATACCAGAAATATGCTTAGGGTTATGGATGCAGCACAGTCTGACATCCATGACCTCCTCCACCACATTGGGGACACCCTGGATTGGCTGACTGATGCAGTAGACAGAAAATTGGCTGAGACAGTGTCTATCCTGGATTGCACATTGTTTATGCTGGAACATGTGGTATGAGTTGAGCATCGGACTCATGGATGTAAGTCAACAACCCCATTTTCTGAGAGTCCATGTGGTCGTGCACAATCATGTTCCTGTAGTGGCAGTACATCCAGTGCTACAGAGGGGGGTGTACTGTCCACATCATGATGTGGCAGGCCATGGACTTGTAGTCCTGGGCATTCCCATGGGGCACACAGTCCAAGCAGACAGCAGTCACCATCAGGTACTAGCACCACGTCTGACCTTGGGAAATAGAGGTGCCAGTGTACACACATGTAGGGCTATCAATGAGCTTGACTGTGTACACACATACACACACACTCACACACCACTGTCAAATGCAGGTCACCTATGGACACACACAGCACTTTCCCATGGTCCATCTTACATGCTTCCCTTCCTGACTCACACACATGCTGTCAACTTTTTGGGTCAGCCTAGGTCTCCTGCATCCCCGCACAACACCTTGTTCAAGTGATGATACCTGTGTCACATCCCTGTCATCCTCATCATTGATGCAGGGAAATGAAGCTATGTGTCTGATGCACAGAATGACTATATTACTTAACATGTACTTATGTAATGCAGTGTTATTTTGTCATGCCACCTGTACTGGTTACTGACAGATAATGTATGTTGACATTTGTCATGAGTATGCCGCATACTTTTATGTACCTTATGTTGTATGATGTTGTAATGGCTGTATACTTCCTTGATGACCGGTGTGTCATGGACCTGTTGATGTTTCTGTTTCAGGGGTCTGTTGGGATAATCTGTGGATACACAGTGGCAGTGAAGCAGCACAGGATGGCATGTCAACACAGCAGAAATATGTCTTCAGCAAGGTACAGCAATATAACTGCTTGGCTTCATAGGTTAATATGTGCATAAAAGCCTAAAAAGGACAATAACAGCATTCATCGTACTCATGGATCCCTAATCTGTACACAGATAGTAAAGACAACCACAAGGCCTTCTATATTTATGTAAAGAATCTCCATGGCAATACCCAGATTTGCTCTGAGCTACTGACAATGATACCTCCTATACCAAGCCAACAGATATTGCCAATATATTGGCCAACAGATTCAGTGCCAACTTTAGCCCTCCCCCCCAAAGGATCAATCACAATACCAGTAGATTGCCAGCCACCCAGTATTACTGCTGCACAGGTTAAAACAGCACTGTTCAAGTCCAAGAATACAGCTTCTATGGGACTTGACAATATCCATGGCTGTGCTCTACATGAACTACACTGTGAACTGGCACCTCACCTGTGTGCTCTGTTCAGCCACAGCCTCACCTCAGGCTTTGTCCCTACCGAATGGTGCACTGCTACAGTCATCCCTCTCCACAAGGGAGGAGTGACTACAGACCATGGGAATTATTGCCCCATTAGCCTGATGAGTCTGATATGTAAGGCTTTGGAATATATCATCATGGAACTAATAAACAAGGATATAGGGAATCTCCAAACTCTGGATCCCACACAGTTCGGTTTTGTGAAGGGTAGATCATGCCTGGTCAACTTGGTTGACATCTTTGAGTCAGTCACCAGAGCTGTGGATGAAGGCAAGGTGGCTCATATAACCTACCTTGATCTAACCAAGGTTTTTGATACCATTGTCCACTCAAGAATCACAGAAAAACTCACTAAGCTTGGCAGCAACCCTTATATCACTAGGTGGGGTGCAAGCTGGCTCACAAATAGAACACACAGTGTGAAAGTAGCTGACTTCAAGTCAGGTTGCTGATTAGTCATGAGTGGAGTCCCACAGGGTTAGGTTCTGGGTCCTCTCCTGTTTGGTATCTATTTCTCTTGAAGTCCAGGCCAACACAAAGAGACTCTGGCTGACAAAGTTCACAGATGATTGCAAGTTGGAAGCTATTATTACCTCCCCAAGTGATGTTGACACCCTATAGAATGGCCTCACTGAGACCAATGACTGGTGTCAGAACCATGGCCTTAAGCTCAATGCCAAAAAATGTATTGTCATCCCCTTTGGGAAAAACTCAGTTCCCATGAATTACCACATTGATGGTAGTCCACTGAACACAGAAAGTGTTATAAGAGATCTGGGAACACAGGTTAACAACATCCTCTCTTTTGATCACCACATTGCCACTGTGGTCAGAAAGTCCTTTTATGTGACACATCTCTTTACTAAGGGTTTTGCATCCAGGAAGAAAGAGGTCATTGTCTCCAGCTACTCTTCCCTCATTAGGGCAGTCATCAATTACAATGCCCCATTTGGCATGTACCTCACTAGACACCAGCAACAACAGGAGAGGCCACAAAAGTATCTCACAAAGAGGATCCTAGGCCTTAAACACTTGTCCTATATGGACAGATTAAAAAAACTCCAACTATTCTCTGCCTCTTATCGCCTACTTAGTGGCGATCTCTGATTGACTTACAAAGCCATGTGTGACCCAGCACTGTTAGAAATGCTACATCTAAAGAAATCCCAATCCCTCCACACCACACTCTCCAGAGACCCTCAACCTCATTAGCACAATTAATAGAACATGCTGGAGGGACAAGCTAATAACCCAGAGACTGCCCATGCCATGGAACAGACTTCCCATACATGTCAGGCAGAGTACCCCGCTGAGCCTCTTCAAGAGAAATCTTGATGAGTGGATGGAAAACAGAAAATTCACCCTGGGTATAACTCCAGTGGCTCTACTCGATAGAGGCACTGGGAACTAAGGCCAATGGCACTATGCCAGGGTAATCCTATGACTAGGCTTGTAAAGCCTCCAGGGTCATTAGCCTAGTACACACCTATGAACCTATGAACAGATAGGCTGTACTGTCTGTGTTACATACCTGTCCCTCCAGCATATACTATGTATACCACAGTGATGTTGTAGGTGTGTCAAACAGGTGAGAAATGCGTTAGTCCTATCACAGATAAGCAGGAGGTACAGAGTGGGATCCAATATCTCCCTGTATGGAGCCAGATACATCCCCTCCAAAGCATTTAGGGGGCAGACTACACATGTACAATCATGACACGGACTCCATAGGACATGTTATCCAGTCTTTGCATTGGTGTACCATGGGACCTACGTGCCTGCTACAGTTGTATGATATACCTGTGTAGTGATATAGCAAGGGTTCTATTGCATACAGTGATAGCCGTGATGACTGCCACATTCAGTATAGCAGTGACAGCCTGGGATTTACATCTCAAACCTGTCGGTGTAGGGTGCACAACAGTTAATGCATCCCCACATCTTACTGACCAGTGAAAGTCAAAGGCTACATTACTCTCTGTGTCCATAACTCCATGTTTAATGGATCAACTGTGTGCAGTGTGTGGACACTACAATATTTTGCAAGAGTGGATGATGTCCCATGGGATAGTATTGTGCAGTTGTTGGCAGTTATACTTTGACAGTGGCTCAACGTACAACTGACTCTGTCTTAGGCCATCATGGATACCTGTTGTTTATGTGTGGGAGTCTGCATATTGGTAGCTGTCACAATCACCTTCTAATGTTCTCGGAGATCACTGGCACTGGCTGTGACTGGCTACTGTGGGTGGCTACTTTTGTCACGTAATCATTTTATTGAAGAAAATTTTGTTCGTTGGTGTGAGAGGCAGTTAATTCAGAGTGGCTTCACTAATGAATTTTATTGCTTTTGTAACATTTACAAACCACCCACTTAGGCATCCACAATACTATCATTGTAGGGGTCACTAAGTGACCCATTGCTGGCACACATACATAACATAATGACATCTGCCTCCAATAGCTGATCTGTCAGCAGCAGTGCTCAACAGGGCACAGTCCTGGTTCCTCTACTGCTTGGAATCCATTGAACCACAACACACGTGACTACTGACTGAGCATGGCTAACAGTGTTGACTGATGCCTGCAAATTGTGAGCACTCATAGACTCTCTGTTGTATGTCACTATCCTGCAAGAGGGTATTGCAAACACATGCCTGTTGACATTGTAATGGCCTAAACTCCATGCAAATATATATGTGGTAGCAGTCTCATCAGTTAGACCTATGTACCTGGTACGTAGCACATCAGTCACAAAATGTGATGTACATAGTCAAGGGTGAATGAACTGGGCACACAGACCTGGCCATAGAGGTTTACACCTAATGTGCCTCAGATCCCCCTGTCTCTACAGTTGTATGGCAGGAATCATATGGCATAGCTGAGACCACTGCCACCTGTAAGTGACATGCTCATAATCTTCAAGTACTCTTCCCTCAGCATGCCGATATCTGAGTGCAATGGCCATTTGGTGATGTACCTTTCCAAGCTGTACTGGCAATTGTGCACAATGGTATGGCCCTCACAAGGTCACTTCATGTCTCCAGTAATGGGGATATTCTGCAATGAGTGTCATTGTCACTTGTGGCATATAGACTACACAGAGGTGATCATTGCCTTACATACAGGGCAATGTGTGACCCTACTTTATTTTATATGCTGCCTATCTGTAGGAGGCATAGTATGGCTAACTCACGGTAAGAACATTATCCTTGTATGTGACATAGGTACTACAGGCTTGTGGGAGACATTTGTCTAGCAGACTTAAACACACCCTTGAAACAAAACCCTGCCTAGTGGAACACAGAGCACCTCAGTGCACCTTACCATATGCCATCTGTATGAATGGCTGGGTGACCAGTATCTCAATACAGGGAGTCTGCCTGTGTCCCTCATAGACTGGAGCAATATGTGCTGATCCTGTAACTACGGGTATAAAGATGTCTATAATTGTGAGGGCTATATGGCCATTATGCCAGTGAAGTTCAAATGTACTATGGTTCCATAACATGATGCAAAAATGCTCTAACAGGCTCACACAAAACAATGGCTACATTGAGGCTAACACCACTTCCAAGCACTGCATACAGGACATGCCAAGGCACATACATAGTGCAAGTTGGCTGCATATAGATGAGGACACTTACCTATGTAACAGTACACACTACAGATCTCAGTATGTAAGGCATGCTACACACCTCATGCCTGGTAGTACTATCAGTTCAGAACATACTTTGCTTGATGATATCAGCAGGCCTTGTTGGCAGTCCACTGAAGACCACATCACACATGCTACAAATAAAATGCTGCAAAACTCTACCTATTTCTGTGTTACCAAGATGATATTTTTGCCATCAGGACACATACTCACTCAACATAGCCTGCAGTGAGATTAGAACCCCTACCTCTCTAGTCCTGTACACTATTAGATCACAGTATTTATCTCACGTGCCATAGCTTAAGTCCTGATATTACACTATCAGCTGTTGGTCTTAAGGTGGATGACATCATCAGGCCTTGTAGAAGAGAGCAATGTGGAAGCCAGCAGCAAGTTACAGGGCCAAAAAGTGCATAAGCATTGCAGGTGGGTAGCCTATGAGGGCATGACAGTTGTTTTGCAGGGCAACGTACACACACACACACACACACACACACACACACACACACACACACACACACATGTGCACCAAGTAGCCTGCAGTGAGATTACACAACCGCTACCTATCTAGTGCTACACATTGTAGATCACATTATTTATTGCATGCACTGTGGCTTACATCGTGATACTACACTCTAAGCTGGTAGTCTTAAAGTGGATGGCATCATCAGGCCTTGTAGAAGAAATCAATGTGGAAGTCAGCAGCAAGTTATAGGGCCAGAAATGTTATAACCATTTCAGGTGGATAGCTCATGAGATCATGCCAGTCATTTTGCAGGGGTATACACACATGCACATCAAGTAGCCTGCAGTGAGATTAGAACCCCTACCTATCTAGTGTTATACACTGTAGATCACATCATTTATTGCATGCACTGTGGCTTACATCATGATACTACACTCTTAGCTGGTAGTCTTAAAGTGGATGGCATCATCAGGCCTTGTAGAAGAAGTCAATGTGGAAGTCAGCAGCAAGTTACAGGGCCAAAATTGTATAACCATTTCAGGTGGATAGCCCATGAGATCATGCCAGTCATTTTGCATGGGTATACACACATACACATCAAGTAGCCTGCAGTGAGATTAGAACCCCTACCTACCTAGTCTTGCTCATTATAGATCACAATACTTATTGCACATGCCACAGGTTGAGTTTGTTGTATATGGGATTGCAGGCACAGTAGTACTTGTGCATTACACAAACTAGGTTTGTGTTTAACAGCATCTGTGATCTGCAGAGTGATATTGCTTCATACTGTTACATGCATCTAGTATCACAGCAGTGGAATAACTGTTATTATCCTAGCTATTTGTGTACATTTACCATTATGGCCATATGTGGCTGCTTGCAGTTAGATGGACAAACCTGTGGGCAAGAACAATATGGCCTGTCCATGTGTGCATTGACAACATTATACATTACACCACCTGCTCTCCTGCATCCCTCTACATAGTGACATCCAGCAGGCAAAGGGGTATGTAGGTAATTGGATTATGTACTGTTGCATCCTTAGTTTGGATCCTTTAAGCAACAATATGGATGCGTGATAGTGCAGATTTACTCACCATTATTAGGGTATGTAGGACGATACAGATATCCACACATATATTTGTGTAATTAACAAGAGATGTATATAATATAAATGTAGCTGTGTGTGTCTATGATATGTATATGTGTTATGTAGATATATGGGGAGAGTCTATGTATCAATGTGATATGTATAGCTATATATATCAGTATATATCTATTTAACACTACATAGAGATAGATATGCTATGTATGCGAGAGAGAGGAATAGTGACAGACAGATATGTGTACATATATGCCTGTATGCATAGACATATCTATACATAACAAGTCAGTCTGATGATGGGGCAACAGACTTGCACTTATTTTAACTAAGTGATTGGACATGCCCACTGTGACTGCCAGTACTTATACAGTGACTCCAAGCCACACTTACCTGTACTCCAGACTGGGATTTTGTGTGTTACAGACTATACCTCTCAACTATCCAGAGTTTCACAGAATATCCAAAGTTTTTGGCTCATGGTCTGTTCCTCATAAAATTTGTGGCTTTCTGGCTAAATCACTTGGATGAACTTAGGTTTGCAGTCATTAAACAGTAAACATTTGTGTGTCTGACTTCAAATCCTTCAGAAAATTGTCTGTTGAAACACACCCTTTGTTATTTTAGCAACTGTTGACATTTATTAGAGCAGAATTTAACATATGCCTTTATTTGTGGGCCTCTGTCCCCTATTTTGTTGAGCTTTGAACAGATTTCTTGCACTAAGAGGCTGAGAGGTATGTTACAGACATTGACATCTGTCCCTATTTCTGCAGTACTGCATGTCACTCAAAATGCCCACGGCATTCCCCAGCTGTCTGCTGTACTTAATATGTGGCTGAGGTTCATAATGTTACACCACACACACTGGCAGTCTGCGAAAATGCCAACATAATAATTTCTCACATGCAAAAGATGTGCCTAATTCCAGTTTAGAAGCATCAACACTACCACCCATGCTAACTTCCCTAGTCCACTGAGCCACACAGGCTGCCAGAAAGAATGTGACTGCATTCTGTATTACAGCCCTGAAATTGCCTGATCTGTTGATATACCATTGCTGACTTACTGTTAAAGCAGTTATATGGGAACACTGCTGTGTTGGGGGTGGGGAACAACAGCACATAATCTGCTGGGATAGGCAGCAGTCCAAATATCATGACCTCACTGTTTAGCAACTCCCTTGACTGATGTAGTGCATATTCCAACCATGAGGCCTAGTGATTAATGGGGAACACACACTACTGGACTGGGTACCTGTAGTACCACATGAATGCTAACTCTGTCCACATAGCCCACTATATTTCCTTGCATAACTGCAGCAGATCCATACTTACATACAATGCCATACTATAGTAATCCTTACAAGTAATGTGTAGGTTAGAGACTCACCTTTTGAATGCAGCAGTTGACAAGACCGCAGTTCATCTGTGTGATGCAAGCAGTACACAGCCAATACATGGATAGATACAGGTTGAGTGGGTTGTCTAGCATCAACAATTTTACTATACGTATGTGGGTAGGAGTAAGGTGTTAGTCCCTAGGGCCCTAGGTTGTCAGTGAGTGTGCTATGCGTGGTCTCTTAGACAAAGCCAAGACATAAAGGGCATGCCTATATCTCCTACAGGGACATAATCAGGGGATTCCCCCTCTGAGTTCTCCTGTGACTGTGGCTGTGGTGATATAGGCACTGGTGGAGGGCTGTGCATCCTTTCCCTTTGCTGATCCTGCTGCAGGTGTTTCAGCAGGCTCATATTGAGCAGCACAGTACATACTATGAACATATGGGCATACATGGCTGGAGAGTACTGCAGGGCTTCACCAGATATATTGAGGCACCTAAACAGTGACTTCAGAAGCCCAAACGCATGCTCTGTAATCTCCCTAGTTTGTGCGAGTGCCTCATCATGGCATTCTTCAGTGGGTGTGTGTGCATTTCTGATGGGTATCATCATCCACGGTTCCAGTACATAGCTAGCATCCCCCAGTAAGTGGTTGTGTGGGATGTCCCCCTAGCAAACATCTGGCACAGCTGTAATGAGCACCAGATATGGTAGTTGTGATAACTAACAGGGCGGCCAGCACACACATTCATCATAATGCCATGGGCATTGCACACAACTTGGCAGTTGATGGAGCTGTCTTTTTTCTGGTTGATGTAGATTTTACCGTGCTCACCGGGTGGTGACTTGATGTGTACATGAGTGCAATCTATGGAACCCAAGTACCTCAGGATAGCGTGCTACATGGTAGAGGTGTTTCATATTGCTGGACCTCACCTCAGGGGTGAGGGGAAAAGAAATGTGCTCACTGACATGTGGTAGCATGGTATCGAGGAACTGGTGAAGTACCCTGGATGCTGATGCCTGTGAGACCCCAGTCATGTCACCAGTTCATCTTTGGAAAGTATCAGTAGCTGGTAACCTAAGGGCTGCACATTCCTTTGTTTCCACTGGGATGGGTTCCCCTCTGTTGACTCTGGGTCTGCGTTGAGGGTGGCAGAGCTCAGTGCATTCTTGTAGTATGTGCCTGTCTACCCTGTAGCACTTTACAATCTCTAGCTGACGTAGCCCTGGTAAGTTACCCTGTGCCTATTGTCAGTAGCAGCAGCAGCATTAACTTCAGCATCAAGCACATACAGATGAAGTAGACCTGCAGCAGCCCCTAGTATTCTCTCAGTTAAAATTCCCAAGTCTGTACTCCAATGGTGCAGAGTATGGGGGGAAAAATCAGATTGTAGGGTGTATGCATAATTTATAGTGCCCTGCTGTAGGTGCTATCTGTGTTACTTATGATGCATTCCACCTGTCTAGTGTATCATTAACATCATTTAATGGCCCTAGTTTAAGTTGAACAGAGGTCAAAACTAATTAATATGTGACTGGGTTTTAGATGCAATCAGCACTGTGGCATGCCTCATAGGTAAACAAAGCTTAGCAGTCAGAGTATACACCCCCAAAGGCTTCCACGCTCAGCATAGTGGCACAACACACAAACACATGAAGACACCCTCCCCTTAGTTAAATAAGATTTGAAGTCATTGCACACACCTTCCACTGATGTCAACTACCTCCTCTGTTAACAACAACATGGGTTTCTGCCTACATGAAGGGAATATGCAGACACGATCACCCCTTTGTGCTATTCAATAACGCCACCTCATTTTCATAGGGATCTGTGCTCACAGCTTGGAAACTACACTCTTCAAAGCCCAACCATGTTAGCAACAGCATCAATGCACCATTGTAGATACTCTGTACAGGGTCTTGTAATACATTTCTGTCACATCATATGAATTTTGTATTTTCCAATTTTTATTTTGCTTAATAAAACATGTTTGTGCACTGCTGCATGCCACACAAACATGCCCAGATTATTAAGAAAATAAATTTAATTTAACTTATTTCCTTTAATTTGTCAGACACACAGTGAAAAGTTTTGCTCATATCTGTATGTGATATGCCAATTTCTGTTCATTTATCTACATTTTTACAGCACCTTTTGGCTGTCTACATTCCTGTACATGGAATTTTTCCCTGTATACTACAGACACTGACACAGGGTCTGCAGAGCTGCCTATCTGCTCACTGGATTGCTTTATCTGCCTGATTTGTATGAGATTCATCCGATTAAGAGATATCTGCATGCCATGGAAGTTTCCATGTTGGAGCGCTTGTGAGCACCACTCAGCAGCGCTTATTGAATCTAAAAATGTTTGTGCACATTTTAGCAATGTGGCGAGATGCCTACATGGAAAAAAAAATGTGTAGGCTTTATTAAATTCCTCCCTTAGCAATTCCCAGTGTATTTAAGTATCACTCAAGAAACAAATTAACCAATAGAAGAAAACACATGAAATGTGGATACTAGAAAATGTAAGCATCTGTCTCCCACACAAAACAAAAACACCAGGCCAAGCAGATTTTTTAAAACAGAAAACAAAATGGATCAGATAAAACAGAAAGCAGCTCTTTCAGTTTAAGTGACTCACAGAAAAAAAAAATAGGTTTACTTTCCTCACAGGAAGTAGTTTTCAAGGATAGAGTTTGGACATAGATTTTTAGTTGCAGATATGAATCTCATGTCCTCTAATCTGTGCCCAAAGGTATTAATACCTGAATATAAAAATGTCAGTTGTGTAATGTGGTTATCTAATGTTCTTCAGTAAACTGGTCTACAAAGTGTGTTGTGAAAAGTATATCATTCCTATTTGTGGAATACATTTTTAAATAGATACATATATATATATATATATATATATATATATATATATATATATATATATATATATATATATATATGTACACACACACACACATACACACACACACACATATATATATATATATATATATATATATATATATTTTTTTTTTTTATTCAGATGTCAAGGACCGCAGTTGGAATTATAGCTTTCTAAAGATAATGCCACTGATCAGTACTTCTCTGATATTGAGAAATTGAGAAAGAAGCTCTGCATATTTTACCAGTGGGAGGTTGCAGTAGTAAAATATTGATTTCCTTAGTTTTTTGACTGTGAGATATGACAATGGTGTAGCTTGTTAATGAGCTAAATTATGCTGAAATATCAGTTTACTAATTAAAGCATTCAGTACTTGCACGCCAGTAATGATATATGACCTGCCATACCTGCACTTCCCTTATGAAAGAGAGCCCGCACACTTTTATTATAGTAATAAAACAGCATGTCAACAAATTGT
This sequence comes from Protopterus annectens, assembly GCF_019279795.1. Lineage (NCBI taxonomy): Eukaryota > Metazoa > Chordata > Ceratodontiformes > Protopteridae > Protopterus > Protopterus annectens. Next base: position 591,454,053 of record NC_056744.1, read on the forward strand.
GGCAAAGAAAGAATCTCCACTTGACCTAGTTACTGGAACGTGAAAGCTTCAATCCCTTGAAAGTCAGATTGCTGTAACTCTTTGTCATTTTATAAGTCAGTCAAATACATATCTAAATGGTTTTGTAATGAAGAAAGATTGTTGACTTAAAAATATAAAGGAAGTACTCATAATGAAGCATGTTATGCAAGCTATAATGCCCAACAGGTAAACCATTACAGGGAAGTAATGGACAGTGCAAAGGTTTTGTGAAGCCGGATAATGTGCGAGGAAGACATCTCCATACTAGGTTGGTCCATTATTTTTCAGAAATACCAGGCCTGCAGGCAGGGCAGGGCAGGGCATTATTGTACTTATAAAATGGTGTATCTGTTAAGTTGTTTTGCATCTGCATTATTAGAAATGTTTTATGTTTTTTTGAAGTAAAATAGTTTATTCCCATAGTGTTGACAGTTGGTGTTTAATGCTTAATTGTTGCTGAAGAAGGTATACAGCAAAAGTTATATAACACACACACACACACACACACACACACACACACACACACACACACACACACACACACACACACACAAACACACACACACACACAGTGCCAGGACACTTTTTAAATCCAAAATAAAACAGAGTTATTGCTGTTTGGTTGTTTTTATATACTTCCTATATTTCCTGATATACTTGATTTTAATAATGGACCTGTGACTGTGATGTATGAATGCATATGCTGAACTGTTGCTACATAAGAAAACAACTACCGATTGCAGTCAAACTTTAATGTAAAATGTCAAAGAATTATACTAGAATTGTACTTCATGATTTATCTTGCAACATTCCACATTGTGAAAAGTAAATTTACTTTTGTACCGGGCAGCACATGTCACTACTGAGTTATCTAACAGAAAGCAAATAGTGACTTGAAAAAAAAAAAAAAAGGTTTGACCATGTGGTATGGATGTTTTTACATAAGTAGGTGACCTTGGTCTCATTGTACAATAATATACTCTTTTGGAAAGTCAACTGTCCAATAAGGATTTCTTGATCTCAAAACCCATTTTCTAAATAATATTAAATAGGGTGAACTACACCCTAAACAAATTTATTTCTGTAAAATAAATTTAACAGATGTACAAAGTGGTGCAGTGGCAAGTGATGTCATCTCACACCAAGAGGTTTTCCAGTTTAATTCTCAGCTGGGGTGCCTTCTGTGTGGAGTCAGCATGTCCTCCCTGTATTGTTATGGGTTTTCTCCATGTGCTTCAGTTTCCTCCCACATTTCAAAGACATGCAGCAGGTGTATTGAACTCTATATTGGTCATTGGTGTGGCTGTGTGGTATTGAAGAACAGCTATGGCAGTGCTAGTCACCCAGCTGTGTGAACCTTGGCTCTAGATGATTGTCACTGTTGAAGTGACACTCCAACCTCATGTAAAAGTAGGAGAAGAGTTTGTGGATGGATGAGAAAAAAATTTAAGTAACTGATGAATGTAAAAATTCTTTATTAATAAAGAATCTGTCATATGGATAATCGACATTTGCGATGAAGGAAACTCCACAAATATTATAATATCAAAATGTAAATAAATGATTTTTGCAAGGAGTCGCACATCCTTTTAACTTCTAGTGGAACAACTTTACCTTCACCTACCATTTACTACACATATAGATTCTAAGGTTAAGCTACCATAGAGTGAAGGGAATACTAGACTTTGCAGGAAAATAAAACATTCCCTCCATCTTGAAGGTATTGCAATCACAGTGTTCGTGTGTTAAGTATACAGAAGGGGCAGGGCATCCAAACCACCACACATACCCAGCTAGAGGTCAGAAATTAAGTAAACATGTTAGCAGTCAAATGATAATATTTTTATAGTCACTTTTTGTATTATAAAAATGTATTCATATAAACAATGTTATGTGCACTAAAATCTCATATAAATCTAGACTATAAATAGAAAACACAGAGTGTGATGGAGGAGAGCAAGATCTGGAAGAAGCACTTGTCCTCACAAGTTTTAGATGAATGCTATGTGTTTGCATGTGAAGTGTGGTTCTAACATAAAGACTTGTTGCTTAAAAGCATCAGCATTGAAATGCTTGTGATATGCATTTTTGGGGGATTTCCCCAAATATTAATCCCTAATTCACAATGGAATGGTATAACCCTAAGTCCAGGCAGAGCTCGATACCACTGTGAGCAACTTTCTAGCTGTGTGAATTAGTTCAATACAGAAATATTGAACCTGGACTGTAGTTTTAAAATCTAGCAAGTGTAGAAGTTCATTAGCTGCTCAAAATGATCATAGAAAGACAGAAGCCATAAAAGACCTTATGGACTATTTGGATAATTGGAGACACTGCGGGAAAGAATATCCTTAGTGCTGGTAGAGAAAGTTGTGTGATGAAAAGAAGAACAGAATTTAAGTTATCTTAAAAGGTCTGTTATTTTGCAAGAGGACTATAAACAGAGCACAGATATATATGTAATATAACAACAGTCACAGAAGCAGAAAACCATCGCCACAGAAGTAGTGGATCTTGGCACTATAAACATGAGAGAATGATATCACCCAGTCCAGTAGACCATTAAGAAAACGTATCACTAAGTAGTAATAACATTTACCTCCATTTTGTACTGTTTCCATAGATAAGCAATCTCAAGTCTTCAGACAAAGGGAAGTAGGGGAAAATAACCCACTCACAGCAAAGCTGAAATTGCTTACTAGAATTAAATAAGGGTATGTCAAAAAGCACAGGGGATGCATGTATTAACTCTGTATTTTTTGTCTCTTCTCGTAATCATTTTCACCTGAAATGTAAAAATTATTTTTGTACAGATATGTTGTAAAGTTGGTTATGTATTTGAAAACTTGGTAGCAAGTCCATTTATTTTGGGATAAATAGTCACATGGGTTTTCAAGTTTGCTAAGAGGTGGATGATAGACTGTATACTGCCTGTTATATTTTTATGTAGATTATGATAAGCTATGTAATACTGTCTACAGGTTCCCTCTCAGTGGAATGGATGTAGTTTAAACTAATACAGTAGATACAATACAACATTGTTATTTTAATGACAGGAAATAAATGTTATAGTTTGAGTATAAGATCATTTTTGTAGGAGAAAAGTGGAAAGGCCACAGAGGTATATAATATTACGGCTTGCTTCTGGCAGACATCCCATGTAAAAACAATCCACTAGTTTCCCATTTTGTTTGGCTCAAGCATGATTGCTCAATATTCTACCAAGTCACTGTGTGTTTGCTTATTACTTGTTAACTTGTGGCAATGTGCAAGGGTCTGACAACTGCATTTTGTGTGAGTGCCAACACAGCAGCATCTCGGAGAAAGAATGACCATTGAAAAAAGATATCTCTTTCTTTGAGTTGCAGTGGCTTTGGATTGAGAATATATAAGTAAGTGGGTGGTGGGATGTGGAGGTGCCCCTGCAACACTGCATGATTTAGATTATGTGGTGATTTGCATGAAATCTCATTTAACTCAATCACATAGGTTTCATTAGTCTCTACAGGTGAGTTAATAATTTCATGTATTATTTTACTGGATATTTTGTTTAGAGCGTATTTGCTCTGATGGAACATACGAGACTCACTTACACTATATACAAGAAATAGCATTAGGCAAATGCCTCTAGGCTCACCACTGAATGTTCTAATTTTATTTTTACTCAGGAAGAGAAACAAGGCTGAACTCAGGTGTGACAATAGCCTTAACAAGCTTACTAGTGAGTTATAAGAAGGTACTTACCTGTTACGGTTTAAGTTCTGTATCCCTGACCATAATACCCTCAGGTTGCTACAAGATATTTGATAAACTTAGTACATGCACTGAGCACCTAATTTAATGCTGTGCAGTTAGTTACTTTTACTTAAGAGGTCTGAAACTCTCAAGAAACATATAGAGGAAAGGCTAGATTAGCATCTTACTTGTGAATTTGCATTTGACAATAATGGAAGATTTTTTTTTTTTTTTCTTTCATATATTATTTGCAAGGCACAGTTAAGATTCTGACTTCACTAGTATGTACATTTTCAGTTAATACTCGATTGTCTATATCATTATGATGCTGATTTAACTGTATATTATGAATAATTCACACAGGTTTTGAACTTCACGTTTGACTATATGATTGGTTTTCTTCTTCAGTAACGTTTACAATAGAAGATAAGCTGTTGAGTTTTTCATATCATTTTTAAATATTAGAATATAATGATATAAATAAACTCTTTGTGAAACATTAACAATACACATGACAGGGCAATCACAAAATAATAGATATTAATTTTACAAGTAAAATAATGTATCATGATGAAATGTGGCACCTGTTTGTAAAGATTAGGGAATTATTTAATGTGTACTGCTCATGTTACACCATTAATTAACAAACATCAATAAATATTAAATTAAGTCAGTGATAACACATATTAATAAAAATAGTTCTGTGCTATGCTGCCATATTGATAACTGCTGCAATCAGTTCTGCAACAGTTCAACATAATGAATTATGTGTTCAATATTTCTGAAAGAAAGAAAGAAGTCAAATTTGTACAACATTTGGTAGCATTTAACCTTCATAATTTAGGATTTAATACATGTAACTAACAAAATATATTCTGTTTCAACTAGTGCATTGCTAACCACTTTATATCATGATACAGTTTGAAAACAAATTCTTTCTCCTGTCAGATAGAATTCTCAAATGTTTTGAATGTGTAAGCGATTAACCCACAGGAGCACCAGTGTTTTGTTAGGAAATAAATAAATTTATCTGGCAAAGTATCATATATTCAGCAACTGTTGCAGAAGCAGGAAAACATTGCCACAGATGGAAGTGGATCTTGTTCGTCTGTTTGCTGAGTAGGAAATTCATAAAATACATTTTCAGTCTCCTATCTTCTTTCATTACGGCTTTAATAGCAATAATTTAGTTCTCTAACTGTACTTATCTAAGTATCTGTACTAAAATTTTTTATTTATTTATTTAATTTAACATTTGTTGACCGGGAAAGTCCGACTAGGTTCCATAGAGCCTGTTTTCAGCAGAGGCCCGGGGAGAAATGCTCCAGATGCATGTCTTTGACACAGGAGAACATGCAAAACAGAAGGCACCCCAGCCAAGAATCGAACCGGAGAACCTCTTGCTGTGAGGTGACAATGTTAACCACTGCACCACTGTGCCGCCCATGCATAGATATACTGTTTAAAAAGTATCTCCCATTATTAAGGAAAATAATTAATGGTAGCAGAAATGTTAGCATTTCAGCTTCAAATGAGCTCATGTAAAATATTAAAAAATCCAAATACACCATCATAATTTATTTTTTGTTCCAGCCTACAGTAAAGGCGATAGTGTCATAAAGTGTCCATAATCCATAAGTCATATGAATTTGTATGCACAGTTCATTTACTTAGCATTTTAATACTGGTTATACTAAAGTCTGTTGATAATGTTCATTAAAAAAATTCTGCAAAATGTATCATGTTTTTGGTCAGTTGTAATTTATATTGGTATGATACATTTCGATTATCAGTGAGTAAATGTTTTGATCTCTACCTGAAAATTTTCACTGGCATTTTAAAAACATGAATGACTGCAGAGGCAAGATCTTAAAACCTGTAAATGCATATTTACACTCTTCTTATTTTAATTACTTATTTGTAATACTGTTTTTTTATACCAGGCATAGTTTATAAGTGTACTGTCTTCTTCTGGTTGTTCAATTCTGCTCAACAGCTGTGCTTCATAATGATGTTATAACATTATGAATGGTAACAGATGAAATGTTTGTATTTTAGCAATGAGTCACTATACAGTATTAGCACAGAAGAAGTGAAAGCCTGTCAGAGATGTTATAACTTTATGAATGGTAACAGATGAAATGTTTGCATTTCAGCAGTGAGTCATTATGCATTGTTAGCACAGAAGAAGTGAAAGCCTATCAGAAATCTGAGTCTATATCACGTCATTGAATGATGCAAACAGCAAACGATGAATGATCAACCCCATTTCACTGAAAGCTGAAAATATTGACAGTTCAGAACAGCAATTTCTTTCTGAGGGAAAGAAATCGCTGTTCCAACAAAAAAAAAAAAAAGTAAACAGTTAAAACACATACACACCTACCTTAACCCTACTACTAACCCAAAATAAAAAAGTAAACAGTTTTAAAACATATATCCACCTAACTAAACCCTACTTCTAACCCCCCCCCAGAAAAAGTAAACATATATACACTTAACTAAACCCTACTTCTAACCATAAGGTGTACGCTAAAAATATTACTAGATATGCGCTTACCTTAACCTGCACCCTAACCCTAAGGTCAGTAACTATTGCACATTTACGTTCGGGAGCCATACCGGATAAGGGAATCTCTGAGATCGCACTCCGAGACTGTACTACACTGCAAAACACGGAAAACTAACAAAGCGGCCAAGCAACTTCTTTCCCAGGGAAAGAATTTGCTGCAAAGCCGCTTCACTATTTTGTCTGTTCGCTATTTACAGTTCGGTGAAAATGCATTCAATAGATTGCATTTTCGATAACGTGATAGGGACCCCAGAAATCTACCAGGATGTGTGAACCTACTGGGGGGAGTAGTCCTTTTTGGCCTTCAGTACAGAACTTTCTCTTCAAGTAGTTTCAAACTATTTATGCTAGACATAGCTTTTGGAAGATTCAAGGAGTTGCATTTGCTGTGTGCTTAAATCTGAAAGCACATTAAAACCAGGCAGGTTTCAAATCACAGGTAACTGTGAAAACCAGCTAAAATCATTGGCTAACACTGTTTCCAAGGTACAAGGCAGTTTCTTTTGTATCAATGTTATTTGTATAATGAATAGAAATACAATTCTACATAAAAAGCTTTTGAAGCCCCTTTGGCTGTTAGTCTGAATGTATGAACATATCATAATGTCTGCAACAACAAATGGCTGTAGCTCCAGTGTTTGTAGTCATGCTGGTTTATGTGCATGTATCTTATGGATGTATAGTAGCCTAAAGGATGCTTTAATATTGTAGCATTTATGCATGAATAGTCATGAATAGCGAGCATTGCATTTAATAAAATACAGCAAATTGTATACTGCAGGCATTTCATTCTTAACACTACCCTTGTGCAACTTATATCTGCCATGCAGCTTAGCACAGAGCGTTAAAACTGAGCTGCAGAGTAAGTTCAGCATGTATCCCATCCCTCTGTATTTGCATAATGATCACTCCTGCAGAGAGGCACATGTGCCTTGCAGGCTTGTCTGGATAATCAATATATACAGACAAATAAAATAAAACACATCAATTTTCTAAACAACTGCTTTTTGTGTGGGTTGTGATAAAAGCAAGATGAGCAGTTTAGATGGATCCCTGTTACAACAACAAAAAGGCAGTCTGTCGAATGGCTAAAAAGTTGAATATTCCAAACCTTGAAATTGGATTTGTGGGGGACTGCACCCCCACTCCCCCTGCTAATTGTATATACCAACTCTGAGATTGCTCTACAGTGAGGAAAGGGCAAATTTTTCAATCTTCACTGTACCGCGATCTCACAAAACCAATTTCGAGGTCTGAAATATTAGATTTTTCAGCCATTTGACAGATTTCCTTTTCATTCATCTAATAGGGACCCATTTAGATCAGACTTCCCTTTCCTGTGAAATAGTTATGGGCTTATCTAACATGATTCTGTAATATTACTAAGCAAGCTGAGATATGCAATTTCACTGCATAATCTAATCTTATGTCAGGGTCTCATCCAATCAGGATTTTTTTGTTATACCTCCAGGGATCCAGTGATGGGTAAATGTTGACCATCTTCACTAGGTACAAAACCACCTCAATTGCATGTCTCTTTCTGGATTGGCAGTGACTCAGCCACAAGGTAATTCCTGATGGATAAGATCCTTAACAAATTTATATCAGGGGAATTCTTAATCTCATGAAGGCAATTCATTTCCATAGCTGGCATCTATGAATCTGTCTTTTCTGTCAGTTTCCAAAGCTGATAACCAAAGGATGGGAGTTTTTATTGTCCATGTCAGCTGTCATTCCATCTTCAAAATCTGGTACAATAGCTGAAATACTGCCATCAGTGGCCCCATACTCTCATCTACCTTCTAAAACTCTGTTCTCTCACTCATGAGCAATACTCTGAGAAAATTAAACCCCCCATTTGAAGTTGCCACTTTTCTCACACCTGCAGAGATATAAATCCACCATTTTCCATAAATTAAATATGATAACTAATACAAACATGCTAATTTTTATCCCAGTTGCTTCATACTGAAAAGTGAAAAATGCTTCAGTGTACATGGAAACTTGCAGTCACTTGGGATAAAGGGGAACTGTCTTCTATAAGCAATAAAATTGAGCCCTGATATCTTCAAATTAATTGCTGCCTGAATATTAGCGGTGGGATTATAACTTGTCTATGAAATTTGGTGCAGAGAGGAACACGATACAGACTTGGCAGTGTCTTGTATTAACTTTGAATGAATTCATATTAACAATGGCTATACAGGAACAACTATCAGAAATAACAATGACTGACTTAACCAAACAGTGTCTCAATACCATTGTAATACCCAATAAAGGGCATTCCAGTGTACAAGGTCATATCTCTTTTCCAGGTCCACTATAGATTATACTAGTAAACTCCTTTCACTCTACTGGTATCTATGCAAGTCCGAAAAAGTTATTCAATGTTTCAGTTACTGAATGGAATTCAGATTGCTCTAGTGAATCAGTCCTTCAGCTATTGAATGGTTTCAACTTTTCAACAGTGTAAGCTTTTCCACTGAGGTAAAATATCCCACTCCCTTTGAAACTAGAATACAATATCTTGTCCCCTTTCTGAAAATTTGGATAACCTCCTCAGATTGTTTACCCAGAGCTTTAACATAACATTGAATGGACTATTAATCTCATCATGCCCAAAATGTTCATAAGTTTCAGCATTGCCAACCAGATTTCATCTGCTCAAAACTTTGTTACTTCACAATAAAATTGTCACTTGCTTGCTTCTAGTGCTACATCTTCAAAGGAGGGGCAAATCTACTATATCAAAAGTTCTTCACGTCTCCTACAGACCATTCCTCATAGTTACTCCTTTCAGGTACCTCCATCATTCTCAGGTCACACATCTATGCATCAAAAGACAATGACTTGAAACAAACATGCTCGGCCTCAGTTGAACAAAGCTAATTCCATGAGAAACTACTTTGTTGAGTATCCATACACTCTAAGCACAAGTCTAACTACCAAAGTAAGTTTTGGGTAATTACATAATCAAAAATTAAAATAAGCAGTTTTGCAGATGGGGAAGCCTCCATGTACCCTCCTTGGTATGGTTCTCACACTCTTACCAGCCGGTCTTTATTATTCTCATTATTCTGATGTCATTCCACCTCAGAGAAACTAATGATTGCAAATATTAAAAGAAAATGTCTTACTCTTTCAAGGGATGAATCCAGGGATGTAGTCTAGAGTCCAGTGTCAGTGGATATGCAGTATGCAAATGTACAAGTAAACAATGTATCAAACAAGCATGCTTAAACACGTATGATATGAGCATTTAAAACTCAAACAAAAGAAGAGAGTACTCATTCCCAAAATGAATACTAACATTTCTCAGTAAAAATATAGAGCAAGAAGCCAGTGCTGGATCAGTCCCATCATCCATGCTCTCCAAGTCAGCCAAGTATGCAAACAGCTGTTAATTACTTATTCAAACATAACAGAAGAGCTTTACCCCATCTAAGTCCCTGTCATAATTATGTGACATTCTAAGTTATTGACACAGTCATCAATAGTATGGCACCCAACAAGTGTCTTATAATTATTCCCACATGTGATTAAGACCTATAGTGTGAGGTAAGTCCTGAGCAGGGGAGACATATCATTGGGAGATCAGATTCAATAACCAGTGACAATGGCAGAGGTAAAACTAACTGTATTTATAAGGTGCATTTCAGCCCCCAGCATGAACTCTGGATCCTTTTTCCAAGAAACAGTTTTCATAATTTGGCTCTAGACTGCTCAGTTTTTTTCTGTTCCTGACTGCTACTATCCTAGCAGCTCATTAGATGCCCAAATTTTGTTTTGTGGGTTGAAAACCCACTTGGAGATTTTGTGGATGGTAAACCCACTTAGGTTCATAGGTTCACAGGTAAGTACTAGGCTAGCTGTCTTTGTGGGCCAGTTTAAGCCTAGACAGTTTCCCTTTTTATTCTCAAATCAGCCTATCCCATTTGGTTAGAGACTGGTCTTACTCATCCCATACTCTGTAAATGTATATTACCCCAATAAAAATATCTGGGATCATACCATAGATAATTGGAGCAGACCTATGGTCAGGATAAAGCCATTAAGAGTTACTTCTGTCCATTAATAGTAGTGAGGGCAGGTCTGGTGGTAAATTTTCTGTTTACAATCCATAGATCCACATTTTGCTTCATTATGGACATGGATGAGTTTTGCTTAATGTGATTGGGGAGATTGTTAGAGAGGGGATGCTACAAATTGTTCTGCTGATGTTGAAGAATAGGTTTGCATCAATAGGCCAAGTATTTCTGATGCAATTTGACTTGCTGATGTGCAGTAAATCCACCAGTACTGTATCAGAGAATGCCTTATTTGCTAGACACACAGGTCACCTTTTAGCAGTTTGTAGGATAGCAGGTATAATGACAGGGATTTGAGTTGGTCCATGTAAGACATGATTTTTACACCTTGTATCCTTTTAGCAAGGCATCTCTATGGGCGTTCCACTTGCTGGATATGTTTGGACAGATGCATGCCTAATGGGGCATTATACTCATGATTGACTTAATGAGGGCTGATTAAATGGGGGCGATGACATCCAAAGATCTAGATATAATCCCTTTGCTTATAAGATGAGAGTACAGAAGGACTTTCTTATGACAATGGACACATGTTGGTCAAAAGTAAGGTTACTGTCCACATAAGTTGAAAAAATCCCAAGCAACTGAGTCAGCTCTTAGAGCTGTATTGTAAATGTGGTAGCAACCTAGAGTAGATGACTTCCAAAGGGATACAATAAGGCATTTTTTGGCATTTAGTTTCAGTCCATAATTTTGACAGCAGTTATTTATTTGGGACAAACCTTCATGCATGATGGCCAAGTCATTCAGGGATCCAATGACTTCTTCTAGCTTGCAGTCATCTGCAACTTAGTCAACCAGAGGCTTTTGGTATTGGCTTTTAGTTCAAAAAGTAGATGCCCAACAGGACAGGTATGAGCACAGAACCCTGGGGACTCCACTGGTGATTGGTCTCTATGTGGAGGGAATTTCCCCTATTTTGAATTCCTGCATCTTATCTGTGAACCAGTTGTCAATCCAACAGGTGACATTGGGGTTTATTCCCAGTTTATTTAGCTTTTCTATTATGCCTGAGTGGGGATATTGATGTGTTGAGCTGTTTTTGTTTTGGTGTCTCATTTATTACATCTCTATAGTATGTATATAGTTACATATGCAGTCCAGTCATAATACAGCTCCAAAATTAAACCATTACTAGAAAGATATGAATAGAGTGGTGTCCGTCCATTTTATTAATTATACAACTTTGATCGAAGAAAGTGAGTTCCATTGTAATTCAGATGTATAGCCTTATTTAAAGGATCAGATAATCTATTATTTATAAATTACCTTATTTACTATATAAAAACATAAATTTATTTGCAGCCTTTGAATAAACATGAACTGAAACACACACACACACACACACACACACACACACACACACACACACACACACACACACACACACACACACACACACACACAGACACGCAAACATACACCATTACTTTACATGAGTTTTTTCATTTGACATAACACATTTGGCTTACGCAATCACCTGTACAAGTAGCATTTGCTCTCACGTGCAGCTATATGTAGAAAATAATTTCACACAAGAAACCTTTGTTTTCATTTTCCCAGTATGAGGGATCAAGTCTACAATGGCAAAATTCCAGCACGTGTTCATAAACCCTTAAACTTTATTTTTTAATTACACAGATTGGACACTTGAAATCAAATTAGAAGGGATTTTTGGCTTAAATAGTAATTGATTTCTGAATTTGAAAGAAAGTTGATTATGACAAGAGTTCAAGGTCATAACACGTTGATCATGAGAATGTCTCATAACATGGAGTTATTATTGATAGAGGCCAAGCATGGTTAACTATTAGATAAGAGTTTAGCAAACAGATCTTTCAGATGTAATACTTGGACAAACTTAACACGCAATCAAATGAGTTTTGATCAGTTCTGCTGTCAAAAAAAAAATTACGTATTAAGAATGTTCAATTATATTAGCGGTTTCCATATCTATCTATCTATAAATATATATATATATATATATATATATATATATATATATATATATATATATGTATATATACATATATATATATATATATATATATATATATATATATATATATTTCTAGGTGCATTACATCTATATAGCATTAAATCATCCAAACATTGATGTGAATAAATATGACCACAAGAGATCAACATTGCAAATGTTGACGAGGCACTATGCAAATACAAGGACCTTCCTTGCCAAATGCAAATATAAAGTTAAAAAAAAGAGAAAAAAAAATATTATTTTTTGCAGGGAACAAGCACTTCATAAATCTCCATGCCATCTGATAATTAAATATACTAACTCTTAGATTGCACAATCCCAAGGGAAGTGTCATATTTTCCAACCTGGAGATTATCGATCTCGCACACCTGTCAGCCATCTGCTTTGTTGACCAAAATGTATTGACAAAACAGATGTCATTTGGAACCTTTAACTGCTTTTGCTGGATCAGCATCTATCTATTCATAACCAAGTCCTAGCAGAAATTGAACTACCCTTCTCCAAAACAGAAACCTGGATGCAGGCTAACCATCTGGCACTAAACGTAAATAAAACCAAATTAATGTTTTTTTCCCCAACCAAAAACTCCATTGACAAATCCACATTCACCATACAGAGCCAAAACAACACCCTCCTTGAAATTGTTCCCAACACCAAGCTTCCTGGCATCATTATTAATGAAGAACTAAAATGTGACACCCACATCCACTCTGCAATTAAGAAAACCCACCAAAAGTTAGGTCTCCTCTACAGGCACAACTGCTTCCTAAACCCTTCTACCCATCAAATTCTTCCATCCACCTTCTTACTCCCCTCCCATATGTATGGTGCCCTTTTTTCTCCAATCTCCATCTTGGCCTTTGGTCCAAACTTGAATCCTAATACCACAAGATCTCCAAATTTGCAACCAATTCACAAAACTCATCCCACCACTGCCACTCCCTCCTCACGGTCAACTGGCTTGAACTACTCAACTACCTCAGTTACCTACAACTCACCATTGCCCAAAAGCTCATCTTTAAACCTTCCAACTGCCCAGCTCTCGCTACTTCTGTAAAACCTTACATTTCCAATCACTCACTCAGATCCAAAACCAAAATCTCCTTCAGGTCCACAAACCTGCACAAACGCCTGGCCATCTACTGCTGTCCCACTCCTTAGCTAAACAGTGGAACTCTCTTCCCACACACCTAAGCAACCTACCTAACCATACAAATTTCAAATCTCAGCTACTCTCTCATCTTTCTTCCAAATGGGAATGTCCTTGCCACACTCCAACTTAAACCCCCTCATTCCACCTTGCACTGACTCATCCAGCTACTTACACTATTACTTCATCCCACCCAAAACAATCCCTCCCCTACCAAAAACTAATTTTCTCTCTAATGTCTATTGTACTATACTCTCCAATCTCAATTATACTATTACAATCTCCATGCATAATGTTTTCCTAACCTACTAATGGCTAGTAGCTATATATTTTTAAATGTTAAACCTGCAATTGAGTTTATAAGAAAAACATTCACTTTATGTAAATGTTGAAATTTCTGTACTGAATTATGTCTTTTCATTTCTGTAACATTGTGACAAGCCAATTGCAAATAACATGGAGCTTATCTGTAAATGTTTAATTAGCTGTATGAACTATGTGCTTTTGTAACATGTGAAATGTAACTTGCAATTATTGTGGAGCTTCCCCCCCCCGGGGCCTCCGTTGAAAATGGGCTCTTCTTGGCCGAGTGGACTTCACCAGTCATCACATTTAAATAAAACAAATAAAAATAAAATATGCATGTATATATACAAATCAACTTTGGAAGCTCAAACTTTGAAAACTTTGAACTTCATATGGTTGAGACCATTACATCAAAATTTTGAAGGTTTAAACCTTCAATAAAAAAATAAATAAAAACATTTTTTTTTCTTACGTTTATACAGGTGGGAAAGCCCCCCTGCACCCTCTGCTAATTAATTATACCAACTCTGAGATAGCACTACATTGAAAGGAACAGTAAATTTCCCATTCCAGGCTGTAAGGGAATCTCCATTTAAATCATTCAAAGTTTCAAAAAGTAGAGCTTATGGTCTCCACCATATGAAGTTCGAAGTTTTGAAACTTCGAGCTTCTAAAGTAGAGCCATACACACACATGCGCACACACACACACACACACACACACACACACACACACACACACACACACACACACACACACACACACACACACACACGCACACACACACACACACACACACACACACCCACACACATGTGTATGTTTGTACATATATGGATCTATGTCAGATGATCAAGTTTTCAGAAACTTGAAATTCATATGGACAAGACCATATGATTGATTTTCTGAAAACTCGAACTTCAAAAAAAAAAAAAAAAACGTAAAAATCTACAAAAATCTACTTTTTTACATTTACGCAGAGGCAAGCTCCCCTGCTCCCCCACACCTCCTGCAAATTATATTTACCAACTCAATTGCGCTATAGTGAAGAAAAGGGTAAATTTCCCGATCCTTGCTGTACCATAACCTCCATTCAAAAGCTTTGAGTTTTCAAAAACTCAGTCATATGGTCTCGACCATATGAATTTCAAGTTACTGAAAACTCAATCAAATGATAGGGATATATATATTTATATATATATATATATATATATATATATATATATATATATATATATATATATATATATATATATATATATATATCGATTATTCTTCCAAATTGCATCAATACTTGAATAATGATTTATTGATCTGAACCTATGTGTAAAAATTAAATTAATATTCCATATGGTAAAACTGACGGATCGTTGCTTGATTTAGTGGTGGAAAATTAACCATCCCTTTCAATTTGCTATTTCTTAGTACTTAAGCATCCTTCCATTCTAGTGATTTTAGATATTCAAAAAACCCATAATGATGTGATGGATCTGCCATTGAAAACTTTTGTGGCCATGGCAGGATCTAAAACAGAGCTAATGTCTAAATGGGTAAACATTAAATCAAAAGATTTTTAGTAACAAAAATCACACTTCGAAGGATTTGTGGCATTGTTATAACAGAATATATATGTGTGATTTTAATGAAGATATTCTATTCGTGACTATAGAATTGAAAGATGTATTTTTAGTGATTCGCCACCAGGTAGGGATAGAGGGGCTTCAAGATGCATTAGTAATAGGTTTCAATATGCCACAGCAAGAAATTAATATTATTATTGAATTGAGACAGTGTTTCTAAATAATTTTTTATCATTTGCAAATGTGAATATTATTGACAAGTTCTGTTGTAGTATTTAGTGATGAAATTTATTTTTGGTTGAGTATGTTGGTAGCATGTGACACTTTTCCTCCATTTTTTGAGTAATATATTGATTTTTTAAAAGAAGCTGAAACAGTAAATTATCTTTTTAAAAATTGTGAATCAGAAAGTTGATTTTAAAATGTGCCATTAGTTATGATGGTGATATTATTAATTATTTAGCTATAGAACTTAGCAAGAATTATGCAGGTAAAAGGTTTGAATCCAGTATATACAATAAACTAACCTTTCTAGTGGTTATTTATGCCTCAAAAATGCACATCCTTACCTGAAGTAAAAAAACCTGGAGAAAGGATAGTTTCTGATATTATCCAAGTTGTTTTCCAGTGATAGAGAGTGTTACATGGCTATCCCACCACTGCCAAACAATTAATATGTGACACCCTGCCATGACCCAGTAATCAAGGAGCCTCAATCATCACCACTAACACCAGTCAGGGATGTGCACATTGGGAGGATGACAAGTACACACACAGTAAAGTACAATTTCCCTTAAGAGCACAATGAGATCACAGTCAGTCTGAGGCTGTTTTTCCCTCTCTCTCCAGATCCCCAGTAAGACACCCCACTGGCACAGCTATAGGGTTAAGATCTCAGCCAAGTTGTCAAGCCAAAACCTCCAGCACTCTCTCTGTCCAACCAGTGCTTCTTATCCTTGCCCAAGTAGCTGACTCACACACACACACACACACACACACACACACACACACACACACACACACACGCACACACACACACACACACACTTTGAGATTTGATTTATATACAAACACACAGACATTCCTGGGGGAGGTTGGCATGGGTTCACTAGCTATGCCCTCTTCTGCCCAGACTATAAGGTAGAAATCACTGCACTAACCACTACTTATTTGCTACTAATAAGGCCCTTCCCAAAGGGTGCCCAATCTTACTGTGTGATGTTACTATTATCCAAATGGTATGTGTGACTAAGACTTGAAGGGGTATTTAGGATTGGCGTGTACAGCATCACCAAATACATATGCAAATATGCTAAGAGCTTAAATATCTCTACACAAACCAGCTACATTTAACAGGTTTAAATATATTTAATAATAAATAATAAAAGCACAAGACAATACTCAATAACTCAACACAGTGACAATAAAGTTCAAAATCACAGGAAATATTTTAAAACAACATTGCAGGGCAGTCTCACATAAATACAGAAAACATCTAGACTACTCTTGCTGTTAGCCTATCTCTAAGAGATACTATGCCCTAAATTTCTTACTTACAGAGCCAGGCAAATACAGATGAGTGGATGTTCTTACTATGTCCAAGACAAGATACAAAATACATTGACTTTCTCTCAGACATAGTTATTAAATTGATAATACACATTACTGCTTGGTCATTTCAGATTACATCATTCTTGTCACATCTGCCTTAGTTCCCAGGCTAACAGGAAGCAACAGGATTTAACAGTTCTCTCCCAAAAATACTTATCTCTTAGAAGCTTGCTTGGAACTGGGAATCATAAAACTGTTAAATACTTTTATCCTTGAAACCTATAATTACCTCCATCTCAAACAATAGAAAGAATGCCCAGCTGCAGACATTCTGTCTTCTAGTTTTGATAAACACACTCGCAAAACTCTTTACTTATTTTCTCAGAGTTTGAAAGTTAACTCTGTATGTTCCAAATTCTTCTATGAAAACATACATTTGCACAGGCATATAGTTCATATACATTTCTGCTTTTTCCAGCAGGGTGCACTGTGGTTACATTTGTGGAGCTCAGCACATAATACACAGGTTACCTACATTTGTAGACAAGCCTATGGATCATATTAATATTTACAATGACATAAAATTATTTACAAAATTCAAGCTAGCTGGGCTGGCAGCCTTCACAGAGAGTTTTTGAGTAAAGACCGAAAGCTGACTGACTTGTTTATTGAAAGGGCATTAGTTAATGAAATTAAAGATATTGTTCTAATGTCCCATAAGGACAGACTGTGCTCTATTCACAGGATGACAGCAAGTGATAAAGGTTTAAGAAAATAGTAAAATTGAAAATTTCACAAAGACAATGGCAATAGCTTTTGGGGCCCAGAGTAAAGAAATAAAGGGTGCTATTAGAAAGCATTGGAATGCTGCAGGTGACATTTATGGATTGTGTGAATGGCTGAGGGATGGTCCTAAAATTGTCTATAAGAAGTGGAAAGAAAATTGAAGGCATTCATTGAGAATGCAGATAATTGTACTGATGCATTTTCAAGTGATCAGTATTGAATGACCAGGTGCAGAGTTGGTCCACAATGCAGATATCTTTATGACTCCACTATCATGTCTGTGAAATCTTATCCTAGGTTATTGAGGGAAGCAGTTGAAAGTGTAATTTTAACACCCAAGGAGTTGTTTATATTGCCTGATACACATCATTTTATGGAGATAAAAACAGAATGTCCTTTAAGAACAGGAATTTATGTTGTTCACAAGATGGACATAGTCAATCCACTGTATTGGCATTCTTTGGAATGTAATAATTTCAGTTTTTTTATTTTATATATTAGAAAATGTGTCCCAGGGAGAGAGGGGTGGATGTTGGGAAGCTAAACATGAATCCAGAGATCTCCACTGGCAAATATTATTAAATGGGACTCAGCACCTTGGTTTAAATGGTAGTGTGAGCATTAATAGTGCAGTGCTCAGAGTAGTAAAAATTTTAAAAGTTTTAAAAGATTCTTACATTTACAAATTTTGAATTTTGTATATTTTTAAACAAGCTTTTGATAGCATGGATGGTTCCATTGTATTTTTAAAGATGATTATTTTAGTAAGTAATGTGTGATTTGACAATCTGAGGTGAAGTGACGTTTTACTAATGGGCGTTTGCACCGAAACTAATTGTTTTGATGAATTGTGTATTAGTAAAGCAAAAGCACTTAACCTTTTAATAAAGTTGTCCTGTCCTGTTATTGACATCTTTGCTGATATTTTAGGTGTTGTTTTCTATGAAAACAATTTATAGTACCTTAAATCACCAGCCCATAAAGAAAGGATACATGCTCTCTCTTTGCTAGTCTCTCTGAGTTACTGAGTAGCCTTCTGGTTTCCGTTAACAGGAAAGATGTCCGTGCTCCTTCTGATATATTCTTCCACATCTCCGTAGTGCTTTACCTTGAACTGCTGCTGATGACACAACATCACAATGACTCTGAAATGGCTGACATCATCCTTCTCTTTTATACATTACTGGCTGGTTCCATCAACCAACAATCCTATGGGAAAATACTAGGTCATTTCTTTTCTTAAAGAAATTGCGATGTTGAAAGTAACATATATATTTAGAAATGTTCACCTCAATACTTTTATATACAATATTTAGAGCAGTATTATTCATATTCTTTTATATCAGTTTGATTTAATTTTGACATACTGTACCACTCGATAGAACTACTGTAGTATGCTACATTGACCATCACCCCAGCTTGAAACCCTTTTTCAGGTCCTCTGCATGCACTGAGGTGAATTAAGCTCAGTCTGTGTTGCACTGTGAATTTGAATGGTTGTAATGACAGAGCTAACACACACAGCTCTTGGTTTCTATCTTGCTGCTGATTTATCCACACCAGAGGACAAGGTCTATCACCAATGTGAACTCCTGGTTGAGAAGGAAATATTTTATGTCCATTCAAGCATTCCACCTTAATAGGGAAATATTGGTTTCTGCTGTGGTGGTGCAGTGGTTAACATTGTCACCTCACAGCAAGAGGTTCTCTGGTTTGATTCTCAGCTGGGGTGCCTTCTGTGTGGAGTTTGCATGTCATTCCTGCTGTTGCATGGGTTTCTTCTGGGTGTTCCAGTTTCCTCCCATACTCCAATGGTGTGCAGTAGGTGGATTGGATATTCTAAATTGGCTGTAGGTGTGCGTGCGAGTGAGTGGTGCTGATGAACTACCATGGCAGGGCGAGCCACCTGATAGTGTAAACCTTAGCTCAAGATGATTGATCTCTGTTGAAGTGATACCCTGACCCCATGTGCAGAATGGGAAAAAGAGGTTGAGGATGGATGGAGGATGGATGGATTGGTTTCTGCCCTACTTAACAAATGACTTAGAAAACATATAGGGTGTTCTTCCCCATCAAAGACCTGTCATAGCTCTGTCCTTAAGCCTACATCTGATGCAGCATTGTAAACTACAAAAATCTTGATAAATTTCAGATATGTCAAGACAGGCTGTAGGTTGGCATAATGGTTAGGGTGCTTACTTTAAGCATTTCTGTTACTTGCTTAAAAACATTGTCTGCTTCTAATGACCACTTTAATGCCCACTTTCCTTTAAGGGGCATCTCCCCATTTTTTATTTCCAGATCTGGTAGATGACAGTCTATTCATGCCAAACTGAGTACAGACTTTCAGTAATGTGGCAAAACAAAAAAAGTAACTGGAGCCATAAGCAGGGATAAAACAACAGTTGTTTGTTCAAAAAGTATAAAGTCTGCAACTTGAAAAGTTTTTTTCATAAAAAGCAAAAGATGTTTATTCTAAAATTAAAAATCTACAACGTACTTAAAAAGTTTGCAAGTGCAAAGAACATTTTCACCTAAACAGGTTTCTTCAGCAAAAATCTGAACAACTCATTGTGTTTAGCTTATATAATCAAGATGTAGTCACATGATCAAATCACAAGTTAAAACTGTAGTCACATGATCAGAGGGGTGACTTAAAAATTGCATACAGAGAGGATAGAACTGCAATGGATTTTTGGATTTAAGGCGCACATGCGTAATGGCTTGAATGGCATGGTTACCGTCAAGCCCCATTTGAAGTAGTTACATATTCAATTACACTGAACTTCTTGTATTTATTTCCATATATTGTTTTAAAAATCAAAATTTCATAAGCGGTATTAAAACTTATTCTTTTTTTACATTTTTTTCCAATTGTTCATTGTTACTTATATATATATATTACACATAATTTTATATACCTTTTATTTTTTATTTTAATCTTATCATGTGACTACAATTTTAACTTGTCATTTGATCATGTGATTCAATTACTCAGAATTAAAAGCTTACATAATGACAATACCTCTCTTAGTGAAGCTATTGAAGTGTTAAAACAAGATTTTTTTTGTCTAGGGGATACACATCATCAGAGATCGGCATCTGTATAGCTAAGGTTAGGACAGAAGGGGCAGATATTGCTCAACCATATTTTTTAGAATTCCCCCGACTGAGAAAGGATAGGATGTCTGGGGGTTGCAATCAGAAAGAACTAAGATTTACACTTACTTAATCCAATGATGTTAGCTATATATGTGACACTGTCAAAACACATTGGTGTTTACTATTTACTAGTACTGGACTGAGAGAGAAACTCGGTGATAAACCTGTTTCTTCATTTTGAAATAATTACTCAGTAAAGAGGCAATTATGCTATAAGAACAATGATAGGAGAAGTAATTTCGTATTTTTCACAATGCAAAGGTACCTTTCTGTGTAGAAGATGTAAAGCTTGTAGATATATGCATTCTATCTCTATTTTGAGCACCCAGTCTTACATCACTCTATAGAATTTTCTTTCTATGTGTATTTTTCAATGAAGAATTTTATTTATTATGCTTTCTGTGAGATCTATTTTGCATTTTACTTAGGCAAAACAAATAGCTGTTTTAGAGATGGGGTCTTGGAACATCTTAATGATATTAAGAACTTCAAGCTGAGCAATGCATTAGTACAACATGTGAAAGGTGTTTGCCCTGATCATGTCTTTAGGTATTTTTGTTTTTAAATTGATACACGTTAGTTCTAGGGGAGTTGATATCAAGACATCAGTGAAATCAAAGAACAAGGGTGCATACTAGGGTTGAGGGCTGACAGGTTTCCAGGCATTACTGGTCATGTCTCTTTAAAGCCTGTACTAAAAGGCCGGCCAATCCCCCATTGATATGTTATATGAGTAGTGAGCATCTGCGAGTTTCTGTTTCTGTTTAGAAACATAGGATATAACTAATATGTTAAAATACTTTTTCATTGTTGTTGTACATCTATCTGCTACCAAATGGATGTTTATGTGGAAAGACAATGCCACAGGTAAGAGATATGAGAGGGCTCCATTATTTTAGTTATTTCGCTCTTAAGCCATGAATGTTTTGGTGTATCAGGTTTTTAGGTAGATACCTGCATTCAGTTCTTCACTGAATGATTCCGTATCCTATAACTAATTACTATGTGTTTTTAGACCTTTCTTGATTGGTCATTCTTGTTTTAAATGTGTAATTAGTATTCGCTGTTGAATGGTCTGATGAAGCGGTTGTGAGACTGTGAAAGCGCTTCCAGTAATTTACCTTTGTTATTTTATTGTGAAGTTTTTTATTAAAGTGTGCTTTGAATAGCCATGGTGGTTGCAGCACATTTTTGTTATGTTTTGTCTGTTTATTGTTACTGTGACCCTTGCTCAACAATCAATATTTGGAATATTTTATTCGGTCTCTGGTATGTCGTACTGTTGAGACATGGAGGAAGGAAGCAGTCTGGAATTGGATTATAATCTGAATATCATCTGATGTGATTGTTTACAATGTCTATTACAGGTTGAAATCAATCCATTTTTATGTGAGATTAATGAGACATCAGAAGTTGAACCAGACATTGACAGAGGTAGGCAAGCAGCTTTCTCAGTTATGTTTAAAAAACCTGAGAACAAGTTATTCAAATACAAGTTCTTGCAGTGGTACCATTTACATCTAGAAGATGCTCTCCACAATAGAGTTGTTCCCAGTACCCAGGGGGTCGTGTGTTTTTAAGATACCAACCTATAGGGACACTCATCCTGATTTGCTTAAACAGTGGCAACTGCTTAATGTACAGCTTGGTTTTGATTATATGCAATTGTTAATTCATAGTTCATAGGTTCATAGGTTGGTACTAGGCTATCATAGGTTCATAGGTGGGTACTAGGCTATCTGCCCGAAGGCATTTATAAGCCTAGCCAGAATGTGTTGGCTTTCGATGCCCCCTTAGATTAGTTCCCTGTGCCTCTGTCCAGCAGAGTCACTGAAGTGATCCCCAAGGTAAACTTTCTGTTTCCCATCCACTCGTCAAGGTTTCTTTTGAAGAGTATTAGCGAGGAGCTCTGCCTAATGTAGATTGGGATCTTGTTCCAAAGCATGGGAAGTCTCTGGGACAGGAATCTATCCCTCCAGCACGTCCTATTTATTGTTGTGGTGAGGTTTAGATCCCTAGAGCATGTGGCTCGAGGGGATAAGGTGTTCTTTAGGTGGAGCATGTCCATCAATTCTGGGTTGGACATGGCCTTGTATGTCAGGCTGAGATCACCTCTGAGTAGTCGGTATGCAACTGAGTACAACTGGAGTTTCTTCAGTTGAGCTACATAGGGCATCTATTTGAGGCCATTGATCCACTTGGTGAGGTACTTCTGTGGTCTTTCCAGCTGTTGCAGGTGTGGGTACATCCCAAATGGGGTGTTGTACTCTAAGATGGGTCTGTTGCGTGATGAGTAGAGGGGCACAATGACCTCTTTTGATATGGATGCGAATCCTTTTGTGATTAGGTGGGCCATGTAGAAGGATTTTCAAACCACTGTGGCAATGTGATTATCAAGGTTGAGATTACTATCTACTTGGGTCCCCAGATCCCTTATTACGTCTTCCGTATTTAGGGGACTACCACCTTTGTGGTAGTTTGTGGGTACTTTGTTTTTTCCAAAGGGGATGACTATGCACTTTTTGGCATTTAGCTTGAGGACATGATTTTGACACCAGGTATCTGTCTCAGTGAGACCCTTTTGGAGGATGTCTGTGTCAACCGGAGAGTCAATTATAGCCCCTAATTTGCAGTCAACTGTGAACTAGGTCAGCCATAGTCCTCCTGTGTTTGCCTGTACCTCTGAGAAGTATGTGCTGAGCAGGAGGGGTCCTAGGACTGAGCCCTGGGGAACGCCGCTTGTAACTGGTTTAGAGTCGGACCTAGCTCTCACAAGTCTCACCAAGTGGGTTCTGTCTGTGAGCCAGTTGGCAACCCGTCTTGTGATGTAGGGGGTTATGTTCAGGCTGGTGAGCTTGTCTATAATACCAGAATAGGGAATGGTGTTGAAGGCCTTAGTGAGGTCTAGGTAGGCTGTGTGTACCACCATTCCCTCATCTATAGCCTTTGTAACTGTCTCAAAGAAGTCCACCAAATTTAGGAGGCATGATCTGCCCTTAATAAATCCAAACTGGGTAAGGTCCAGTGTTTGGAGGTTCCCAATGTCTCTGTTAATGAGTTCCATGATGATGCACTCCATAGCCTTGTAGACCAAGCTAGTCAGGCTTATAGGGCGATAGTTCCCAGGGTCTGTTGTGGCTTCACCTTTGTGGAGCGGAATAACCATTGCTGTGCACCACTCTATGGGTATGTAACCTGTGGAGAGGCTGAGTTTGAACAGTGTATTTAGGTGAGGGGTTAGTTCATCTTTGAGCTTGTGTAGGATGCAGTCTGTGACACCGTCCAGTCCCATTGATGCTGTGTTTTTGGCTTTGGAGAGGGCTGTTTTAACCTGAGTGTCTGTGATTTCAGGGACTCTACATTCTTCTGGTATGGTTATGGGCACTTTTGGGGGTGAGAGGGGGGTGAAGTTTGCACTGAACCTGTCTGCCAGGATGTTGGCAATATCGGTCGGTTCAGTGTATTTTGTGCCATTCTGCACTAACTCTGAGCAGATCTGAGCATTGCCACTTAGATTCTTGACATAGCTAAAGAATGCCTTGTGGTTATCTTTGGAGTCCTTGGCAATTTTTCTTTCAAAGCTCGCCTTGGATGATTTTATGAGGGATCGTAGTTTCTTGCCAATACTGATCAGGGATGTCTTCCCTTCTTGGGATTTTACTCTTTTCTGTACTAGTTTCCTCCTTCTATTGTATAGCTTGTTTATGGCAGGAGTCCACCAGACTGGTTTCCTTTTCTTGGAGGAGTGAGTCTTGGTTTTGCTTAGATGGCACGATCCATGCATTCTTGTAGCTGCCCGTAGAATGCATTAGTAAAGGATTTTGCAGCTTGGACAGTGTTATCCTACAGCATGGGGGCTTTGAATCTTTCCACCTCGGTCTTAAGTAACGTGAAGTTTGCTTTTGAAAAGTTTTTCACGGTGGCTTTCTTGTCCGGGGATGGGGGCAGAATATGGATATCCAAAGTGATTTGGTTTTGGTCAGATCTAACCAGCGAGGGGTTCACCTCTGTTGTGGAACACCAGTTGCCCATGTTGGTGATGACCAGGTCCAATATGTTGTCACCTCTGGTGGGAGTGTTGACCAGTTGAAACAGGGCATTTGAGTTTATAAATTCCAGCAAAAGTTGGGCAAGGGAGTTAGTACTTGAGTAGTTCTCCCAGTTAATGTTTGGGTAATTGAAATCACCCAATATTAGGCTGTTTGGTAGGACATTTATGTCTCCCAGTGTTTCCAGAAATGGAGAATGGGGGTCCTGGGACATGGTGGGTTATCTGTATAGCAAGCTACAATTTGAATTGCAGTTTTGCCCATTGTTAGATGCACGTGGTGACTTCTGAAGCATTGTGCTGTGCCACTAACCTGAAGGTGTGGGTATCCTTGATGAATATGGATACACCCCCGCCTTTTGTATTTCAGTTTGGGTTCTGTGGCCGAAATGTATATGAGTTGTAGCCTGGTAGTGCTGGGGTGTTCTCTGGAGCCTCAAACCAGGTTTCTGTTACTGCACATATATCAGTTTTCTTCATACTGAGGAGTGCCTCGAGTGCGTGCATTTTGAGGTTTAGACTTCTGGCATTGAATAGCATTACCATCAGTTTTTTGTTACTTTACGGTGGTGGGTTTGTCTTATGAGCCTTGCCTAAAAAAGACACTATGGGGGTGGCAAGAGCCTTGGCAAGTTTTCAAAAGCCTAAGGGTGACAGGTGCAAGCCATCTCTAGCGAAGCAGCGTGGCTTGTCGAGCATGTCATCCCAGGCAGGCAGACACTGGATCCCCTTTCAATGACACCAGAAACTTAGCCAATTGTTGAAATCGAGAATTTTTTCTTTATACCATGGTATCATTCTTGGTGAGCGCAGGATGCTACTCAGGGTCAGGGTCATATCGGCCTGGGCTACATGATCAGAGAGCTCTTCCATGTCTCTTTTCATGTAGTCCAGGGAGGTATGGCTCAGGTCATTCACACCAACATGGACAATGACAGAGTAATATTTGTACTTGTTCTGGAGTGACCTGAGTGCTTGTATTATGTGGCGGATCCTGGCACCTGACAGGCAGCTAACAGTAACCTTCTCCTTATTCAGTCTAGTGAGTGGGATGTCAGTGTGCCTGACTATAGAGTCACCTATTACTAGTATGTTGGGTATGTTATTTTGCCTTAAGGGCTGTGATTGCATAGCACACTGGTTTTGTGAAGGATGTGTTTCATGGTTTGTGTTGGGGGGTATAGGTTGCTTGGATGCTTGCTTTGGAGGTCTCTGTTGGTTTTGCAGATTTTTATTTAGAGCCTCCGAGTATGTTTCCATGTATTTATGTGTGTTTTTTGTTGGTGCTCGTTTAATGGGTCTATGTAAGACTGGTGATGTGATGCAGGTATTTCCCTTCTCCTCTTGACTGTCTGATCTAGTCTTGGGTTGAGAGAGCTTAGCCTCTAGTTTGGCTGTATAACTGCATCTCCTGCATGTATTAGTGTTTGGTGGTAGGAGGAGGGGGTTGTCTGTGTACATGAGGCAGTTGTAACATTGCCTCAAAATGTCCAGATTAACCAGTTGGACTGGAAAGTACACCTGAAACTGCCCTTTGGACATGCCTGGATAGGTACAGTGAACTGTTTTACTGGATGACAGGTAAGGTCGAACAGAGAGCCTTGTCCTACTGTACAGTACAGGAGGGTCTAATGCTAGGGTTTATAAGTGCTTGCTATAAGTTTTGAGAAAGTGCCGGTCTGAGAAATGAATGGCTTGAGTGCTTAAGTTTAAAGTTTGTCTAGTTCCAAGGGAAAAATTGAAGAGGAGACTTTGTGGAGCCAGGAATAGTTTTACCCTAGCTAACCGGCGCTGCCCAGCACGCAAGGCAAGGCAAATATGGTATTTATAGCAGGGAAATGAAAGAGATAGAAATTAGCCCAAAATGGCCAATAAACTACTAATTTCTGGGTTGTAATCACTCCTCCAGGGACAGATAGGCTGCTCAAAGCTCCCTTCACTCACAGGTGAACAGAGAAACTTCCTTCTATCCAAGTAAGGTATGGGCAAACACAGAGATTTGTAACACAGCCCTGAATTCAGAACTAACTTGAAAACTGGACTATACTAGCTTAGAAAGGTGGGAAATAATGCAGATACACTCAAAAAAACAGTTTAAAAGCACAGAAAAGGATACTTATTGTTATATATTGCAGATCAGAGTTGTAGTCAATGCCCCCAGTAATAAAGTAGGAAGAAACACAAACACAGTAAAAGCAGATGAATAAAGTGCAATTTCTTTTATATATATATATATATATATATATATATATATATATATATATATATATAAAACAATAGAAAACAAACTGATTTAAACAAGTTACCCAATTAACCAGAAAAAAGCTCAAAACTGAGCCCTGTTCCAGCAGTCTTCAATCAGACAAGTTCTAACTGCCCACCCCTGCTTACTAGGGTGCATGGGAATCTTCTCCAAAAAAAGATGGCCTGGATCAGTGCTCAAGTTATACAAACAAAGCTAGATTCAGCAGGCCTGAATCTGGTCTATGCTACAGCAACAAGGCGCACCAATTTCAGAAAGAAACAGTTCAAATAACAGTCACAATAAACCTGTGACCAGAAATTCCCAGCTAAGAAGGGTATAATCCAGCCTCTCCTCCCACAAGAGTGCAGATCACAAACCTTCTTAATGTAGAATAACTGGCCTGAAGCCCAAGTGCTTAAGCCAGAACTAATACACTTTTAGAATAGCAGACACTGGGCCTTCAATCAGCAATTCCCAGCTTAGAAGGATGTAAGCTACCTGTCTTGCCACAACAGTGCAGACCACAAACCTTCTTAATGTAAAACAGCCTGTATGAAGCCCAAGTGCTTAAACCAAAAGACTTAGAATAACAGTTACAATTTAATCAGGCTATGACCAAGCAGTAATAAATGCAGCAGAATAAATAAAACTGAGTACTTTTAAGAAAAGCAAAATAAAGTAGGAGGAAACACAAATACAGTAAAAGCGAATGAATAAAGTGCATTTTTTTAAGTGCAAGAAGAGAGGAAGGAAGAACTTAAGTGGGCTGGTCTTCTCAAATCTTCTCTCTGTATTAAGTAGAGTGAACACTTGACTCAGAATATGATCCAACAATGCTCAGTTAAGTGAGCAAACGAGATGGACCCAGGAGGAGTGTTCTAATACAGACTTACAGGAGGGGCGGGCAATTCCAGAGCCACCAGCATTAATACCAACACAGGAACAGGGAGGGTGGGTGAGGAAGTAACTGCAGAGAGACATACAGCATGCTGTTCAGAAACACACAATTAGGAAACAGAAAAAGATGAAAATACAGTACTTTTAAAACTGCAAGTTTGTACTTAAAAGACTAAAATTCACTACTGCAAGTTTCACTTAGCTTCAGCTTGTAATGCAGATATTTGTAGCCAAGCAAGTCTCTCAGGAGTTGAGCATAAAATGATTTCTCAAACTTTGTGGCTAGCACTTAAAGTACTGAGGAATCCCTCTAGGCTATTAAATATTAGATAACAATGAAGTGATACCAACACCCCATTATAGCAAAATAACTGCAGAGAGACACATAGCACACTGTTCAGAAAAACACAATTAGGAAACAGAAAAAGATGAAATATAGTACTTTTAAAACTGCAAGTTTGTACATAACAAAAGACTAAAATTCAGTACTGCAAGTTTCAGTTAGCTTCAGCTTGCAATGCAGATGTTTGTAGCCAAACAAGTCTATCAGGAGTTGAGCATAAAATTATTTCTCAAACTTTGTGGCTAGCACTTAAAGTACAGAGGAATCCTCTAAGCTATTAAACATCAGATAAAAAAGTGATACCAACACCCCCTTATAGCAAAATAACTGCAGAGAGACACACAACACACTGTTTAGAAACACACAATTAGGAAACAGAAAAAGATGAAAATACAGTACTTTTAAAACTGTAAGTGTGTACTTAACAAAAGACTAAAATTCACTACTGCAAGTTTCTCTTAGCTTCAGCTTGTAATGCAGATGTTTGCAGCCAAGCAAGTCTTTCAGGAGTTGAGCATAAAATGATTTCTCAAACTTTGTGGCTAGCACTTAAAGTACAGAGGAATCCCCCTATGCTATTAAATATCAGATAACAAAGAAGTGATACCAACACCCCATTATAGCAAAATAACTGCAGAGGGACACACAGCACACTGTTTAGAAACACACAATTAAGAAACAGAAAAAGATGAAAATACAGTACTTTTAAAACTGTAAGTTTGTACTTATCAAAAGACTATAATTCACTATTGCAAGTTTCACTTAGCTTCAGCTTGTAATACAGATGTTTGTAGCCAAGAAAGTCTCTCAGGAGTTGAGCCCTAGGGTCTGTACAAGCCTAGCCATAACAATTCCCTGGCTATTTCTTCCCACACTATTTACTTCCCTGGACCCCTGTCTAGCAGGGTGACTGCCATGATCCCCGGGGTGAATTTCCTTTCTCCCATCCAATCATCAAGGTTTCTTTTGTAGAGGGCCAAAGAGGCACTCTGCTTGACATGTATGGGCAGTCTATTCCAGAGTCTAGGGAGACTCTGGGTCAGGAACCTATCCCTCCAGCATGTTTTGTTTATTGTGATGACAAAGTTTAGATCCCTGGAGCATGTGGCTCTGAGGGATTGGGATTTCTTTAAGTGTAGCATGTCCAACAGCTCTTGGTTTGACATTGCCTTGTATGTTAAGCAGAGATCACCTTGGAGTAGACGATATGTGACAGAGTTTAGCTGGGGTTTTTTAAGATAGTCAGTATAGGGCATCTGCTTTAGGCCTGTGATTCTTTTATTGAGGTATTTCTGTGGCCTTTCCAGTTGTTGCAGATGTCTTGAGAGGTACATACCAAATGGGGCGTTGTATTCTATAATGGGTCTAATGAGGGATGAGTACAGTGGGACAATGACCTCCTTTTTTCTGGATGAAAAGCCCTTAGTGATGAGGTGTGTCACATAGAAGGATTTCCTGACTGTTGTGGTGATGTGGTTATTGAAAGTGAGACCACTGTCCACCTGTGTCCCTAAGTCTCTTATCACACTTTTGGTGTTTAGTGTACTGCCACCTATGTGGTAATTCACGGGTACATGTTTTTTCCCAAAAGGGAATAACTACACATTTCTTGGCATTAAGCTTGAGCCCATGGCTCTGGCACCAAGCATCTATTTCTGTAAGGCCCTTTTGTAGAGTATCCACATAATTTGGGGATTCAATAATGGCTCCCAGTTTGCAGTCATCTGTGAACTTTGTTAGCCAGATTCCCTTCTTGTTGGCCTGTACTTCAAAGAAGTACATGCCAAGCAAGAGACGTCCCAGGACTGAAACCTGAGGTACTCCACTTGTCACTTGTCTGGAGCTGGATTTGGAGTCAGTTGCTTTTACAGTGTAGGTTCTGTCAGTAAGCCAGTTGGCAACCCATCGAGTGACGTAGGGATTAATGCCCAGCTTAGTAAGTTTGTCTATGATTCCATAGTGGGGGATGGGTCAAAGGCCTTGTCGAGGTCCAGATAGGCTGTGTGGACTGCCTTATCCTTGTCCACGGCTCTGGAGACTGACTCAAAGAAGTCAATCAGGTTCAGGAGACAAGATCGGCCCTTCACAAACCCAAACTGGGTGGGGTCCAGTGTTTTAAGGTTGCCAATGTCTTTGTTTATAAGTTCCCTGATAATACATTCCATGGCCTGGCAGATCAGGCTCATCAGACTGATGGGGCGGTAGTTCCCGGGATCCAAGGTGGATCCCCCCTTGTGGAGTGGGATAACTGTAGCTGTGCACCACTCAGTGGGCACAAAGCCTGAGGTGAGGGTATAATTAAACATGATACTTAGGTGAGGTGCCAGTTCATTTTGTAGTTCATGTAGTACACAGCCCGGGATGTCATCTGGTCCCATGGATGCTGTATTCTTAGCTTTGGAGAGTGCATTCTTTACCTCTGTGGCCGTTATTACCGGAATTTGCAATCTTCCAGTATTGAGATGGGATTGACATTTTTGCTCCTTCAGAGAACAGTTTATTGAAAGAAATTAAGATATTACAAAATGAGATCACTAATAAGTTCCCTGCTGACATAGTGACAACAATCCTTGAGGCTTTATATGAGACTATCACGAATTATAATAAGAAACTGCATGCCAGCAAGATGAAAAAGTTAAAATGTGATGGGATTGATTTCAAGAAAGGCTCAGTGCTTGCATGGCTGAGAGAAAGTCTTATATCAACACCTGATGTTATAAATGTATTAGAGCTTATCTCTGAAGCCATTACTGTAGACACTACACCTGTTGAATAACTGTCCATAAGTAAAGGTGTGAGTGATACTATTTCCTCACATACATTATCTACATCCAAACCACTGTCCCCTTGCCATTTTTCCTTGCCAGAGCCATCACCTATAGTGAAGGACTATTGGCAAGGGAGATCTGGGAGTTGAACCAGGAGGAGTCGATTTCATTACCAGCAACAATCAAAATAGAGACAAACCAGGATGAATACACGCAGCAAAAATGAATGATTTGGTTTTCAATTTATCATCTACTGTTTTTACATCTGAAGAGGTTTCTCTTCTGAGCAGGGCCTTTTCATTTGTTCCTGCTAGGGGATCTGGTTTAACACAAGTGCTCACAGATTTGAGATTATTTTCCAGGAATTTATCATTATCTTTAATGTTCCCTGGCATACAAAAATCCTAGTACTTATGTTCCAGAAACACATCCATTGGTTGATGCCTTTACATTGGTATGTGAAGAAGCGATTCGACTGGTACTGACTCAAAGACATAAGACACTTTTCTATAATTTGACACCAGGCAAAATGTAGCCCTAAAGAATTTGAAAGAAAGATCTTCTATTGTGATACATCCAGCAGATAAGGGGGGGGGGTTGTTGTTATGGATAAAGATGTTTATGTGAGCTGTATGTATGGTCTTCTAGGTGATACCAATACTTACCTCCCTATCTCAAAGCAACAAGTTTCAGAAATTATTCACAAGGTAGCATTTTTGTTGGTTAATTTGCTTGTAACAGTAATGATAACAGATGATTTCCATAAACATTTTTGTGTTGAACATCCAGTCTTACTGATACTCTATGGGCTTCTCAAGAGTCAGGGCCAGCCTTTGGTCAACTGTTGCCCATGGCAAAAGGGCTCCACAGCACCCCCACACTACTTGATGCCCCCATACTGGCATATGTACACCATCCAGATTACTGGAAATGTGACCATGCTAGAGCGGCACCCTAGGCGGCTGCCTAGTTGGCCTATGCCTAAGGCTGGCTATGATGTGTTTAATTGATCCACCAATGTGTTCCATCATTTCAAGTAGGGATGAGTAACAGAACCATTATCAATTTATGTTGAAAAAACATTACGCCCTGTTCTTGACAACATGGAAACTGCTTTGAAGGATTCCAAAGATTTTTTGAATGACTTTTATACAAAGACGTGTTCTTTGGATAGTAGGCAGAGGTTTTTGTTTATAACATTTGATGTGGCTTTGTTATTTATGGTCATTCCTAATGTAGCTGGAGTAGAGAGAATTAGGATGTTCCTGAATAAATGTAATATTTTTCTAGTACCAGAGTAGAAGTGGTATATACACTACTAGAGGTGATCCTGGAATTCAATATTTTTTTGATTGGCGAGGAATTTTTCTTGCAAAGGGTTGATGTAGCTATGGGCAGAGCTTATGCCAGTAGCGATTCCAACCTTGTGCTGGCTCATTGGGAATTGAGCTGTATCCTGAAAGATAATTTATTTGCATCATATATTATCTACTATAAATGTTTTCTTGAAGACTTCTTTTATTATGGGGTGGTACTCAAGGTTTGCTTGATCAGTTTGTTGATATTTTACATAAGACTATCTCCTATTTGAAATTTAGTCTCAAGAGTTCATTCAATATAATTGATTTTATTGACACTAAAGTGAGCAGAGATTTGTTAGGGTGTTTTAAAACTGAACTTTATAAGAAACCATGCAAGAAGAATTCTATTCTGCATAAAAATAGCATGCACCCCTGTCATGTTTTGAGGAGTGTATTAAAGGGTCAATTCCTCAAAATTATAAGCTTACATACTGACAATACCTCTCAGTGAAGCCATTCAAGTGTTAAAACAAGATTTTTTGTCTAGGGGATATAATGCATCAGAGACTGATGCCTGTATAGCTAAGGATAGAACAGAAAGGGCATATATTGCTAGACCGGGTTTTTCAGAAATCCCCCCACTGAGAGAGGATAGGATGTCTGGTGGTTACAATCAGAATTAACTAAGATTTACACTTACTTAATCCAATGATGTTAGCTAGATATGTGCATTGTCAAAGCACATTGGTGTTTACTACTTACTAATACTGAACTGAGAAAGAAACGATGATAAACCTGTTTTCTCATTTCAAAATAATTACTTACTAAAAAGGTAATTATGCTATAAGAACAATGATAGGAGACGTAATTTAGTAATTTCACAAAGCAAAGGTAACCTTCTGTGTAGAAGATGAAAAGCTTGTAGATATATGCATTCTAATTTCTGAGCACCCAGTCTTATATCACTCTGTAGAATTTTCTTTCTATATGGATCATTTGACAAAGAATGTTATTTATTATACTTTCTGTGAGATCTGTTTTGCATTTTATATAGGCAAAACAAATAGATGTTTTACAGATGGGGTCTTGGAACATATTAATGATATTAAGAATGTCAAGTTGAGCAATGTGTTAGCACAACATGTGAAAGATTTTGGCCCTGATCATGTCTTTAAGTTTTTTGTTTTAGAATTGGTACACATTAGTGCTAGGGGAGGCGATATCAAGAATATCGCTGAAGTCAAAGAACAAGGGTGGATACTTGGGTTGAGGGCTGACAGGTTTCCAGGCATTAATGGTCATGTCTGTTTAAAGCCTGTACTGAAACCCCAGTCACCCCCCCCCCATTGATATGTCATATGAGTTGCGAATATCTGTGAGTTTCTGTTTCTGTTTAGAAATGTAGAATATCATTAATATGTTAAAATATTTTTTTCACTGTTGTTGTATATCTATCTATCTGCTACCAAATGGATGTTTATCTGGAAAGGCAATGCCGCAGGTTCCATTGTTTTAGTTATTTTGCTCTTAAGCCATGAATGTTTTGCTTTTTAGGTAGATACTTGCACTGGATTCTCAACTGAATGATTTTGCATTCTATATTTAATTATGATGTGTTTCTAAACCTTTCTTGATTAGTCATTCTTGTTTTAAATGTGTAATTGGCATTGACCATTGAATGGCCTGATGAAGTGATTGTGAGATTGCAAAAGCATTTACTAGTATTTTACCTTTGTTATTTTATTGTGACTTTTTTTATTAAAGTGTGCTTTGAATAGCCGTGGTGGTCGCAGTGCTTTTTTTTTGTTACGTTTTGTCTGTTTATTGTTACTGTGACCCTTACTCAACAGTCAGCATTTGGGATAAGTTGTAGACTTTATACTTTTTGAACAAACAACTGAGGTTTTACCCCTGCTTGTGGATCCAGTTACTTTTTGTTTTGCCAGTTTTGCCTTATTAGTAATGGACTTGTCACTTCTCTGACACTGTTGCTCTAGTTTCAGTAATATCATAGTTAGCCTTGGAGTATTGGACATAGAGTGTACCTTGGTTAGATGGCAGTCTCAGTCCTCTGAGTTTATTATTACGCTGTCTAGGTAACCTTCAGCATACTTTCAATGGGGCTTTTGGACTGTAATTTATGAAAGGATGCAGGGACACCATGTTGCCCAAAAGGAATGACAGTGTAAAGGAATAAGTTGTTTGCTGTTGGAGGCTGTTTTTTCATTGGTCTCAGCTGTAAGATGGATCTACTAGAGTCCCTTTGCTAGGTTTTAGGTGGTTGTGAATTTTGACTTTCCCAACCTGTGATTGTCTCTTAGTTCATCAAAAGGAAATTTGAAATTCTCTTCAGCTTTCTAAAATCGTTACAGAACCTGATTTATCCATTAGGCTTGACATCAACATTTTGAGGGAGTTCCACTTGCTTTTTAACTTGTCTAATACCCTCTTCTTAAGCATCTTTTGCACTTCCTCTTTTATAGCCTTTCTGTCTGTGCTTCTGGTATTCTACAAGTTCCTGGAATGGTCCCAATGTGATCCTAAATCAGGGTTGTTCTGAAAACAATTCCAGCACTCTTACCTCTTTTATTCTGTGACATATCTACAGTGCCTTCTACCTGTGTTGTAGGCATAGAAGTCATGTTTCTTTTTTCAGATGTTTCACTGTCTACCATAAGGTTAATTCTAGCAGTTTAAACTTTGCTGTGGTTTCAGAAAATCATTGTGGTATATCACTTCTGGCCTTCTCATACCAGTCTGTCTGACTCTTCAGTTCACATCATTTTATTTTTCTACTGTTTCATATGGACCCTGACACGTAGATAAATGTTTTTTTTTTTTTTTTTGTGTAAAGAATAAAAAAATTCCTCATTTCCTGCTTTGAATTCTCTGGTCTTTCCACTCCTAACAGTCTGGGTTTTTTCCATGTGTCCCTGTATGATGGATGTTGCCACTTTGAGATCATTTTGTAAGTTTGTATAGTGACCTATAACACTTTTTTGTGGGCCTTTCTCCTCTTTGCAGATTTTGCTGGTAATATTTAACAATATCAGAGTGTCAGCTGTGTAATAATTCAAAAAAAACTGAACCCTGATGAGGCTTGTTGAACATATCAAATGGTAAACAGAAGACATAGCATTAACCAGTCCTACATTTTGCTTTCTTCCTTGGTAATTTGTTTTCAGTATGGATTTTAATGTTTTGTTAAAACTCCACTAACGTAGATGTCTGTGGATGATACTCTGAGGTTTTCAAACATTTGACTTTAACACTTTGATGCAATTTGCATTTTTCTGGATATAAATGGAAATCCCCTTTGTGTAAGCATTTCATTGGGCACCCTTACCCTGGAGAGGAAATCAAAAGATGTAAAGGGTGTGACCGATTTGCCTTTTATATATAATGCTAATTTTAGTAGCCACTAGAAATTCAACTTAAATAGTGCAACTGTTATTCTTTTTGCAGAAACACTGAAAAACTATAAATATGTAACAATATTTTTTTAATACTAATCAGCAAAATAAGTTGAGTTAAAAATGAAATGAACTGCATCACTGCACAACCTCAGCAAGGAACTCTGCTGTAAATATTTAAGGTATGTTTGGTACCCACAGAAAGTGGTGTCTTTCAAGCTCTGAAAGCTGAAGGAAAGAGATAGGGTTTCATAACAGGCAAATGTCCTGAGCTGTAGATGGAATCCAGCACAATATACAAACAGTGAAAAAAAGACTGCACTTGTTTCATGTTAAAATGAATCATAAAAAGATGTGAATTATTTGTATTGTTGCATAAGATAAGAAAATAAACATAGGCAGAAGATTCAACACAGCTGTACGTATTCTGTCTGATTAAGAAGCTAAAAATGTGCCAACAAAATTGTCTGCTCTGTGGGAGGGAGCAGGTGTGTTCTTCGTATAAACAACTTAATGTACATTACTGTATCTATTTCTCAGTAGGCGATGACAACTTTGTCATGTTTTCTAAATTTGATCAGAAAGCCAAAAAGTAAAGGAAAGAATTATCAGGAGGAACAAAGTAGGAAGTCATGCCTGAATGAGACCTTTCTAAATTAAATATGGTTGACACAATTAAAGCAATATTTCATAAACTGTACTTTTTAAAAAAATATCTTTCTTGAATATAAGCAGACTTATTTTTATATAAAAGTAAGCAAACCATATTAACAAGATCGCACTATACAATATAATCAAGCTAACATTACATAAATTATTCAGTTCCTGCCGTCTCTTAAATCTCATTCCTCCTCCCAAACATTTTCTGCATGTATTGTTCCCTTAATTTCCATTTTTTTATACTCCTATCCTTTTCTAAAGATCCAACTTCCTGTTCTTTTATCTCTGTTACAATATTCACTACTTCAGGTATAGTTGGTTAAACTTTGATTTCCGTTTTCTAGTAATTGCTTTTATTGGCAGCCTCCAGAATTAAAGTTAACAATGCCTTACTCTGTTTAGGTAATTTAGTTCCTGTATCCCAGCTAAAAAAAAAAGGAAAAAAAAATAATTTCCTTTGTTACACTCATTTGCTCACCCAATAATCCTGGCAGAGTACTCTTTAGGGAATTTTTAAAGTCTACTAACTCATAACACTCTAACAAAATATGATCTCATGTATCCCTGTCTTCCCCATTACACCTCCAACATTTGCTGTATGCCTGAGAAAAACATTCCTTTGTTTCTCCTTGGGGAATAAAAGTGCCTATGCAAACACTTCCAGGCAAAAATCTTTAGTCTTAGAGATTTTGTTGCATATTTTAGGAGCCATACATATGTCCTCCCATTGTTGATTTTTTTTTGTAAATTGCTTACTTAATTTCACCTCCCAAACTTTCTGACCTCTTCTGATTGGCTCCTATAGTTATAGTGCAATATCTTATATGCCCTACTAATTATCACTTTTTAACAGCAGCTTCTTTTGTAGATTCATCTAAAAACTCCACCATTGCAGCTATTTCACTTAGGATTCCCCTGTACCTTTCGCGTTGTTTATAATCTGAAATCAGTCCCTGATAGAGAAGGCAATCTCTAGCCTGCAGTCCAAATGTGTTCTTGGCCTCTTCCCACTCTATTACCTTTCCCTCGCTAATTATTTGTTCTCAATGCCTTGGTTATTTTGCCAGCTTCTTCCAGTAAATTCAGTCCCCTGTTTCTTATTCTCTGTACCTTTAATTGCAGTCAGTCCAACTGGCAGAATCTCCTCTTTTCATTCATGTATTAGGTTAGTTCTTAGTATACTTTCTGCTAATTTATGAACATAATATTCTGTATGATTGTTGTTATTCTCCTTAAGAATCAGCATCCAAAATCCCACACTTCCCTTATTTCTTGAATCCCTCCCCAGTTCATCATCATCCCTTTCCACTTTAAATTATACCTTACTTCTTGTGTTGTGTATAAAAGCCATTATTGTGCAACTCTAAAATATCCCTTCAATTCAGGTAATCCTAAACCTTCTCATTCTGTTGGAACAGTCAACTTATCCCACTTGACTCTTCCCATTTTTTCCTCCCAGAAACAATCTTTCAACTCTTTATTAGTTATTATTCACAACTTCTCCTGTAGTTGATAAAAATATGCCTGCGTTGTGTATAAATTTAAAGGGAATAAAACATTTTACTGCTTGTATCTTTCTATCCATATCCCTATGCAAGAACTTCCAGTTTCCCAGTTTTTGTATTATCTTTTGTTTAGCCTCTTCCCACATATCCTTAGCAGCAATAACAGCATCCTTCTAATCCCATATTCTCAAATATTTCATTTTTTGTGTCCTCATAAATACAGTCATTGCTGAACAAATTTATCTGTGGGTACATAGTTTATAGCCATAGACTTTGCATTATCTTCATTAGATTTATATCCTACCCCCCACACACACAAAAAACCTGCTGTCTCAGAATGGTCCATAGCATTGAGATGCCCTTTTCTGGCTTTATCAGATACAAAATAATACCATCTGCAAATAAAGACCAACTTTTCTTGAATACCATGCCAATTATATCCTTGAATTTCTGAGGCTCTTATTTTCTTTGCCAATGGTTCTAAATATAATGCAAATAACAAAGGGGGCAGAGGACATCCTTTCCTGGTTTCTCTGTTCAGACACAACTTATCAAAAAGGAGCCTTTCCACTCTGATTATTGCCTCCAAACCATCATACATCCTCCTAATTAACTTTAATATTTTGTTAGTAAATGCAAATGGTTCCATTGCCCTACTCATAAAATCCCAGCTTACTCTGTTGATTGCTTTCTCTGCATCAAGACCCACCTACAACAGCAGTATTTTCTTACATTCTGCTTCCTTCCGGATCATCACTGTGTTAAAATGTTTGCCTCCCTCCAAAAAAACTACATTGATTCATATCTATCAATTTTGGCAACAATTTTGTCATTTGTTAGCCATCACAGACATGTGTTTAAAATTGAAATAGCTATATTTAAAACTGGTTCTGATGGGTTTTTACTGTCTTTACATATTAGCACCACCACAGCTTCTTCCAGGATGTTGGTTCACCACCTCCTTTCATAATACTGTTAAACAAAACCTCTCAGAACTTTATTGTTCTATTTCTGTGCCCTGGAGTTATTATCCAAAAATAGTTGCTTAACAGCAGTCTTTCTAAATTCATCCATAAAATCTAGGAATTCACTTATTTTTCTATTTTGCACTTTACAGTGGCACATCTTGTTCTTTGAGATCCCCCTTTTTCTCTAATAGTCTAACCTTTGCCATCCCCTCCAAAAAAGTCTTTTTCCTTTTTCACCATGTCTGTTTTATTTTTATTTCTACCCTATTTGCAAGCTCCACTTCCATTTTATCAAACTCACTAGCTATAACTTCTGGAGTACTTTCTATCTTCCCTTATAATTCCTGAGTAATTTCTAACACCCACTCCTTAAAAATTTCTTTGTTTTTAACAGTTAGATGGGGAAGTACCAGTGTCTCATCTTTATTCCATTGCCTTGCATTTTACCTTAGTAAATTATTGGTGTATGATCTGTAATAGTTATTGACATTTGTCAAAGTTCTCAATTAAATCCAAATGTTCCAAAATACAATTTCTGTGTAGTCCAGCCCAGTTATTGCACCTTGGGATATAAGATGTAAACTGTCCCTGAGTTCTTACTACTTAAGTCATATCTTCCATACCAAATATTTTCAAGCATTTCTTCAGCAATCTACCATCATTGGTTATAGTTCCTATCTATGTTACCCAGATACATCCCCATTATTGCTCCATATTAACAGTTTTATGTGGAATATAACTGCATGCCAGCATAGTTCTCATCCATTGCTAGCAACCCCTTACTACCACAAACCTGTCATTATTATCTTTTCCTTCTTCTATCACTATTGGAGTTATTAATATAAGTGCTCCTCTTTTCTTTTGTCCCTGATATTCGGCTGAATATCCATCATGAAATCATTTTTTTATCAAATTCACATGCACAGTTCTTTCCAAATGTCTCTCCTATAACATTGCTATTTGTACTCTGCATTTCTTAATATCATTAAATATTCTTTCCTTTTTGCCTATACCTGTGAGACCATTCACATTTCAAGACAATATGGGAAGTATTGCCATTATAGTAATATGTCATTATTCCCACCTGTTATATATAACAGTTTTTTTATTTTTTTCCAATAATTTTTATTTATTCTTTTCATCAATACAGAATAGCAAACAGTATACAACAAGAAGAGGTATCACATATTCACAACAAGACAGTTGTTATACATTGAGGTTAATACAAAAAGAGATAAAACGAACTAACAATAATATTTACACTATATATATAGATGCTTTCAATATTCAGAAAAAAAAGGGTGTTACAATTCAGTAAGAGTTGTTGTGGATAGAAATCTAAATTAGAAAAGGGAAAGAAGAGAAATGAAAACTTACATGGATCATGGGTATTAATTAATTTAGGACCTCTTAATCATAGTTAAGTCTGGTTATTTGCGGTAAGTTAAGCAAGCATAATATTAAAACTTGTTCCCATAATTTCCTAATCTTATTGTTTTTATTCTCCTTGTAGATTAAAATTTTTTGGGCTAATAGGTGTTTAGTCACCAGTATTCTAAAACTCTCCCAAGAGATATTAGTTGCGTTAAGCCAATTGGTTGCTATATAAAGTTTCATTAAAAGGAAAATGTTGATCAGTGTAACTGCTTGTGCTTTAGGAATATTATTTGGTAAGATATGTAAGAGAGTAAATTCCCAGGTGAGAGTAGATGTCTGATAGCCCATTTGTTGTAGTTGAAGTTTAAGGGAGTTCCAAAGTTTAAATACACACTTACAGCTCCAGAATAAATGTGCTATATCAGCTATTTGGTCTTTACAGTGAGAACAGAATGGGGATTTCTTAGGG
Source organism: Protopterus annectens (assembly GCF_019279795.1). Classification (NCBI taxonomy): domain Eukaryota; kingdom Metazoa; phylum Chordata; order Ceratodontiformes; family Protopteridae; genus Protopterus; species Protopterus annectens. The sequence continues at coordinate 591,494,997 of NC_056744.1, forward strand.
TCAAATTTATGTAGAATGGCGGGAGTGAAATATGCATTATTATAAATCATAAGTTGTGTGAATGCTAGTTTTTAAAGAGTTATAGTTTTAATTGTTAGGTTAATTGCTTGGTTCAATTGTTGGTTACCAATGGAAGAATTAATCTTTCTCCAGTAGTCTGAAACAAGTATAGCTTTGTGGAACTTGATGTCTTTTATTAATTTATATGTATTAGTCATGTATTTCTTAGATGAGAGGATGGTTTTCCAGAGTAAATTACAGGTTATTATATCATTGTTGGTTATATTGTAGTTTTGGAAATAACTAGTACATAGTTCTTTAATTTGCCTTAAAATTACTATATAAGATTTGGGGAGATTCAATTGGTTCCTCATTTCTTGTAATGGACGGTTTAAATATGAGTATATGTCTTGGATGGTTGTATTAATTAATCGAGGAAAGGAGTTCAGGTTTGGGGTTTGATTATTTATTTTAAGGTTGGGATTTTTGTGCAACGGTTGTAATATCATCATAGTTTGTGCAAGATTTAAATATTTAAAGAGTTTTTGTGTTATTGATATAGAGTGTTTCAGGGGTTCTATTATATTGTATGATTTTAATAAATTTGTATTTATGAATGGTGGGGTTTTGGGGTTGATATCCAGGCTTTTGGTGCATCTTTGGTATATTGTAAGCCACAGTGGGGACCAATCATTATTCTTTGGGTTGTATTCAACTATTCGCAATACTCTGTTAGAATTTATAATTAGATAATATATCTTGAAATTGGGAAGGTTTAAGCCACCTTTATATTTTGGGGTCGTGAGTTTTTCATATGAAATTCTGTGTTTTTTATATAACAATTTTTTAAATTGTCTACTTCCAGCTTTTGTGATACACGCACCCACTAAAGTTTGGCAGGTTGATCCTTTATACAATGGAATTTATGTGATATTTTACATAACTTTCTCTTTTAATGAAAACCCTCAAAAAAAGGCAGAACACCTCGATAACCTATTAATTTAGTATGAACATACAAAACTATGTGCATCCTCAAATAAAGAAGTTTAATCCTCCAAAAAGGAGCAATTGTCCAAAACAGACAGCCAAAAACACAGGCCTTAGCCAATCTAAAGTTAAAGTTATGCATGCTAAAATTAAAATGCATGTTATTGCCTGTGCTTCTACATTCACTAATAGGTGTCTGCTCTTTTTTATCTCCATTCCACTCCCAGTTGTGAAAAACAATTTGCATGCTTTCAGAAAACATTAACTTTTAGCCTTGAAAGAGCATGACTCTGGCTTTTTGATTGCCATATAATCAGCTTATTTCCATAGAGATGTAAAAGAAAAATGCTGCTCTCAGCTGCAGGCTTCTAAAGACAAGCTGAAACATTTATTGCTAAAGGCAAACTTTTCATTATGTTCAATATTGTCTTATTTACTGGTTACCACTTAAAAACATTATTAGACTAAGCCAATGGTCTTAATACATTCATTCAATTATGCAAAAGTAAGCAAAAATACATCAGATCTACATATATTATGGTCTGTGTACGTTTGTACTCCAACCCCCACCTCACAACTCAAGATTACAGCCAATTCATTTAAACATGGTTCCATGTTTTTAGTCTTCCTCCTATTCATCTCCATCTGTCAACACCAAACTTCACTTCACTTCCAATGTACTCCCACTTCTTCTAATCAACTTTTGTGTTTTGATCTGTCTCTCAAACATTTTCCTTTGGAACAATGGAAAAGGTTTCACTGGCAAAGTCTGTTCATGTGCTTTATTATCAGAAGAATGAAAAACAGTCTGCTTGGTGGCTCATGTTTTGTTGGACAAACATTTGCATTTCCACCTTAGGATGTTCTGCATCAAAAATGGCATTGAACCTCCAGCAAAAAACATTCTGAAGATAGCTAGATACAGCAGCTTGAATCTCACACCTGCCTCTTGACATTACCTGATTGCTGGAATAAATGTATTTCTCTTCTTTCTAGTGTGCAGTGCATAATCATTTTCCACAAATACTCTACTGTCTCTAACTTTTAATATTTTGACCTTTTGCCACAATTTTGTCAGGACTAACTCTTTCTGTTGGTAGGTTAGCATCTTTACTAAAACAGGTGTTGCCTGTTTTCTAATGGACAGATGTGGATTATACACACAGTGGGCCCTTTCAAATAATATTTCCTGCTGTGGAATGCCAATCTAGTTACTTATTTGTGCCATCATAAAATTAATACAGTCTGTTCCTTCTAGTTTCCTTGGTACAGCAGAAAATCTCAGATTTTTCCTATATGTTCTGTCTGCTAATTCTACCATTTTTTTAAATATCTTTTCTTGAGCAGTCTCATACTTGGCCAGCCGTTTCTTCATTTTGACCTCTGAGTTTTGCAGTTTTATCAACTTGTCTGAATATCTGAAGCTTCTTTAATTTTTTTCCAGTCTTTTGTTATTTGAGTTGACATATTCATTCAGACATTTGTTTATTTTAATCATCTGAGCACATTTGACTTATTTTTCTTCCAGATTACTGGAAGTCATGTCTTGATCAAAGGCTGGAACTTGAACTACTTTTTGCTGAACAGCTGCAGGATTTTTCCCAGTCAATATTTTTTCTTCACATTTTCTGGCTGATTTTGTTTCAGGCTATCTCAGTTTATTCATTGCTGGTATCCAGGCAGTGTACTTACTAGCCTGTATTAAAAGTAACAGAGTTTTTGTCCTTTGTCTTTCAGTTTCTTTTTCCACACTATGACAGATGAAGTATAGCTGTCTGTTAGTGTGCAGCCATCTTGGAAAGTCCACTATAAATGGTAATTTTTGAAAGAAAGAATGATTGTTAAAGTCATCAGACCAATGGCTTACTAAGTCCCCTAAATGTTTCACGTAGTTCATTGTCCAGCCCCTGTTTCATTTAATCTCCCCATTGCCTTCCTGACCACCAGCCCTCCTATGACTTGACCAGTGCATTCTCTTAGAGGGCAAGTAACAGTTATGATAGACTATTATCTAGGCAGCCACTGCAGTTTTCAATTATCTATATGCTTCCCTGCAGCAACCTATTTGAATTTTTGCAAGAAACTTTGGTTCCCTGTATTTGATAATGTGTTCTAAAGTCTTGCTGTATTCTTTCTGAAACAGGGTAACCCCTTACAGCTATGGTTATGTAACCTTTTTACTTTTTTTCTACTTCACCTTTCCTTGAGAGCTCCATCCCTTTCAGCTAACCCCTGACATTGACATACACAGATTAGGTGCCTCCGTTTTCATATAATTTAGGAAGTGTAAACATTTCAAGCCGTATAATGTTATCCACATATTTAAGTCTCCTACTATTTTTCATGAGCTCCTTCACCTCATTCACTAATTTTGCAATTTTTTGTTATTTAACTTTTTGTAAGCCTGATAGCCTTTCATCTTAGAGTATGCCTGAGCAGGTCATACTGTTATTTCTGCAGTATTAGCAATGTTTTTTTTTTAACATCTCCACACACCCCCCTTCCCAGTTTTGCACCACTGCCCCTTCACAATGCATGTGCCACTTGCCACAGGGATAGTATTTTCTGGATCTTTCTCCCTATCTTTCCCTTCTCTGTCTAGTTCTACCAAAGAAATGCAGTGTTTCCCTTGATGCCACCATACTAATTTATATAATGATGTTCTTCTATGCATTAATTCCTAGCTATCACCCATTGGTACATGCGGCTTTCAACTTTTAGGATCAAGGATCATATGAAGTTACTAGGCTAAAGGCACAAGGGCCATTACAAGCCTAGCTAAATTTACCCTTGTTACCATAATCAGCACCTATTGCCCCTGTCCAAGAGGGACACAGGTGGACCCCCCCCAGGGGTGAATTTATGGTTACCCATCCAATCATACAGACTGTGTTTGAAGAGGGCCAATGAGGTGCTCTGTTTGATGTGAAGTGGGAGTCTATTCCAAAGGTGTGGTCACATGCCAGGTTTAGGTCCTTAGAGCAAGTAACCCATGTGCCATTTGACTTGTGGATGTGCAGCATTTTAAATAAAGCAGGGTCAGAGATCACTTTATATGCAAGGCAGAGATCACCTCTGAGTAGTCTGTATGAAACAGAATAAAGTGACAGTGATTTTAGCTGATCCACATAGGATAGCAGCTGAAGAATTTTCCTTGTGAGGAAACTCTGTGGTCTCTCCAATTGCTGCAGGTGCTTTGAAAGGTACATATCACAAGGGGCATTGTACTCAATTATTGACCTAATGAGTGAAGAGTACAGGGAGGTGATAACTGCTTCATTTCTCGAGACAATGGCCTTACTTATGAGATGAGCCATATAGAATGCCTTTCTTACCACTGTGGAAACATAGAGATCAAAGACAAGGTTGCTGTCAACCTGAATGGCCATATTTCTCATCACTGAGTGCGTACTTAGGCTATTGGCATTATTTCCAGGAACATTGCCTTTACCGAAAGGGATGATAATACATTTTTTTGCGTTTAGTTTGAGGCCACGACTTAGGCATCAGTCATTGGTTTGCATAACACCTACTTGAAGGAAGTTGACATCATTTGGAGATTCTATGACTGCACCCAGTTTGCAGTCAGCTAATTCTTGTTTGACTCCATGTAGGATGCAGTCTGGGATGTTATCAGGTCCCATTGATGCTGTGTTTTTGGCCTTGGAGAGGGAGTTTACGACCTGCTCTTTAGAGATACAAGGTAGGGGACAGGTGGTAGGGATATTATGAGGTTTGTGTGGCAGGGACAGGGAGTGAAGTTTTCACCAAATCTGTCAGCTAACCGGTTAGCTATGTCCATCGGCTCAGTATATGTGTTACCATTAACTACCATTTTTGTTCATTTCTGGGCCTTAACTTTTATGTTATGGATGTAACTAAAGAATGCCTTATGGCTGTCCTTTGTTGAGGAAACTAAGTTGAATTTGAAGTTTTCTTGGAGGACTTCAGAAGAAAACTTATTTGCTTTGTTTAAGCTGAGGAGGGAGTGTCTCCAGTTTAAAATATGCTCCTTCATACTCTTAGACAGAAGAGGGGGAACCACTGGAGGGCAGAGAGGTCAGGGACAGGTATAAGGACTGTGGTGTATGTATGTGTTTTCTGTAATTGAGTGTGTGAGAGGGTGACTGGGGGTAATGCAAATTTCTACACAAGCAGCAGTTTACTACCCCAGTGTACAGACTTGCAATGATCTGCATGTCACAGTAGCGACTGCAATTTAGAGATCTGCAAATTAGCAGATAATGACGTATTTCATCATTGCTGTTAACATGTCTGTAAATTGTAAAATACAGCATTGTGGGAGAAGGGCCATTTTAATGTGAGCAATAGGGCTCTCTATATGCCTTTAATTCCTGGGACAGTATTTTATTTTTGATATTCTGATGTAAACTAAATAGCTGCCTCCTATTTCTGATTTAGTAATGATAAATACCAAAAATTATCTTTGTCTAGAAAATTACTCTTGATATTTTGAAATTTTTTTGTCACATTCAGAATCTTACTCTTAGACAAAAATCATGATTTTCATATTTCATACACAAAACAAAAACATCAGTGTCCTTCTCTTTCTCTTTCAATTAGGTGTGAAAATCTATAGGAAAATTAAAAAGAAGTGCAAGTCATCCATCTAGCACACATTTAAACTACAAATGAATCTGAATCCACTTTTTTTTTCCGTTTACACTTCCTTGAAAGATAGGCTATTATCAGGAAACCACCAGGGTATTTTGATTCCTATATACTTCCCTACAGCAGACTATTTGAATTCAACCACGGAACACTGTACTACTGTATGTGGCAATGTATTCCAGGGTCCACTCTACTCCTGATCTGAAACCTGAAAGGATACATATAGATGTTTAAGCATTATCTCACTGCAAGTGTTTTTGCTGTGAAACTAGATAAAAGTTTAGTGTGTAGTATTATTACATATCACAGATGAAGCTATATTATTACATGTAACAGACAAAGAAGCTGAAAAGATGTTAAAGACTTTCAGTCTAATAGAGGAAGAAAATATAAGCTAGCAGTAATGAAAGAAAATTTTCAGGCATGCAAAGAACCAGAGAAAATTCTTCCTCATGTAAGGATTTACTTATTGACAGAAATCAAAAGGCATATATAAATGAACTCAAAAACAAGACTAAAGATTTTAGGTTTCAAGACTTCCATGATTCACTGATAATAGAATTGTATGTGACATAACAATGACCAAGAAAATGGGCAAAATTCCATAAAGCTTGCAGATTTCAATGCATTATGCTGATATCAGTGATAAACTTGTGGATAATAGTGTAATATGCAAATGTACCATAATGAGCTCCGAATACCTTGACACCTGACTGATTATTGCAGTAGCAATGACAGACTAAAGAAACCTGCAAGTAATCTGTAAGTAATGGGAAATTGTTGTCAAAGTGCATTACAGATTAACAAAGTTATGGAAAGATTATCAAAATTCAAGCATCCTGACAGTCTAAAATATGTATCTATCACAGAATCTGTCCAGTAAGCTTAAGGACAACCACAAAATATAACTAACTCCATTATTATAAAAAAAAAAAAAAAAAAAAAAAAAAATGCCAGCTATACCAATGTAAGCTGCATGGCATTTGCAATCCATCCATCCATACATACATCCATCCATACATCCATCCATCCAACCATCCACAACCTCTTTTCCCATTTTTACATATGGGGTTGGGGTTTTACTTCAATAGTGACAATTATCTAAAGCCAAGGTTCACACCATTAGGTGGCTAGGTTATTTAGAAATACTACAGACAACTATGGATATTTCCATAATTCATTTGCTAACAAAATATGCCTCCTTTAAACCTCCATGCCCTTTGCAATACAAATCTTCAGTAATCTGTGTAGTCAGCTTAGAGACAACAGCAAATATCTCTTTAAATTATGTATTAATAAAAACATGACTGCTTGCACTTATGGATTCTGATAGAATCTGTAAAATTTCTAATAAAAAAATCAAAGGCAAGCAATCATGGCCACATCACCACAGCTAACATTAGTTAACAATGGGTTCGGGACTTTTGTAGGGAACACAGGCAATGCACACATTAAAGGAAAGTGGAAGATAGAAAATAAGATGTGGGGTATGGGAGGTGAACAGGGAAACACAAGAGGGATGATGGAATAGGAAAATCTAAGGAAAGTCAGGGGGGCATGGGCAATTTGGTGAGAAAAGGTCCCAATTTTTTAAGCATAGAAGGAAAGGAAAACATAGGGAAAGAGGAGGAGAAGGACATCACATACCTATAGAACAAGTCATAACACATGACAGACAAAGGTTGAAAAAAACGAGTAAGGACAGGTAAGTTACACAGATGGCACACTGCACAACATGGGCATTGAAGTCATCAAACAGGGTGGGCATATATATCAGCCATGGTGAAATTCTAAAAAAAGAAACATATCTACCTATGCACTATTATGTTACAACATGGTACAAGCTGTGTGGTAGTCATACCTGGATGCGTATGACCAATAGGAGATATGTGTTTTGGAGAATAATAAATAAGGCTCACAGTACACATTGGATAAATAAACAAATATCTAAGCAGGCTGTCAACAGTGTGAGTGTATCCAAGCAATATCAGAGATGAGCAAATGCAAGTCTACTAAATACCTCCGACAGAACCAAACCTATGGCTATGAATGTGAAAGGCAAAGAACAAAGAACAGTACCAAACAGAAGTAGTTCAGCAAAACACCAAAATGTCTGCTAAATACACAAGCAGGTATACACAACCCAATCAAATTTGTAATGGAGTGCATATTATGTTATGCAAATATGCCATGTCAGAGGCAACACACAAGTGTATATGTATATGTATGATTGTCAGTTGCCTAAATGGAATGTACATAAAATCAAGGTCACTACACACACACACGCACACACACACACACACACACACACACACACACACACACACACACACACACACACACACACACACACACACACACATACCAATGACATGTAAGAATATTTACAAAAATATAACACTACAGCTTAAAAATATATCAGGTTGTGCACATGGATTTCAACAATGTGCACTGGTTAACACACAAATATAATGAGAACAAGGATATATTGCAAGCAGTAGCCAGTGACTTGTGTGCAGATGTCCCACATCATAAAATGGCCATACATTTAGCAGATGTTCACCATGTCAAAAACATAACACATGGCATTGGTCAATAATTGCAACAAAGGCAAACTTATATGCCAAATATAACAGGGAAATATAAAGGTGGAAGGGAGGTGGAGAACCTCGGCCCACATAAGGGAAAGCTGGACAAGGCAAGTTGACACACTGCAAATGCATGTGTAGAGAACACAAGGTGGTGTAGAAGCCATGCCAAATACATTTAAGTAAATGGAAAATGTATGTCATATTGGCAAAATGACTTCTGATGTCATCAGAAATGTCCATTTATAAAACACACATACATGGTATTGGGCTATCATGTAACATCAACGTGCGCAGGTAAGCAGGCTAAGAATTTCAAGCACGTACACATACACTGTCATGGAAATCTTAATTAAACAAATGCCAGCCCATTTTACCTACACTGCTCATTATTGAGCAGTGGATACTTCTGTGACCATCACTGCAGCACATCAGAGTTAAGTCAGTGAGTAGTCACATGTCACAGGTACAATTGTATGTCACCATGGATCCAATAATCAGTTAATGTGTACAACTATTTGTGGAAAGTGTGTATTTATTTGATTAAATAATGGATGTATACATTCAAGATACAGCAAACATGGTGCATTGTATTGTTACCAAATAAATTAAGTGTACCACTGTGCATAGACTAATGTGACTTTGCTGTTTCATGCAGTCAGAAAAGGAGGACTGTAGATAATATTAATATACCTGTATGTGATCTCACATGGCATCAGTATTACCAATACATGGCATACAACACCACATCATACCAGTGGGACATTACAACAACTGCCAACAACTGCCAACTAAAATACATGAGAAATGACATGTCCTTCTATTCAACATACATGATATACCAATACACAATTCCAAACCATACCACGGTGATAGTGCTGTACTTTGGACAACATTTGCTCTCTGTCATTTGCTCTCATTAAACTATATGTTCATATTCTTGTAGAACTAGCTACAGGTTAACTGCCACAATTCTGAATGTGGAAGAAAAATGTAATATGTTAATGTGTGTCATGCACACATAAGTAAATGTCACATGAGGATAACACATAAGCATGCCAGCTACATGGCGTGCATGCACAAGAGTACATATACAGTCCGAGCAATTATATGGCAATCAACATGTTGGCAGCATAACACAACTGCAGCACAGGAACCAAGTTGATGGGGCTGAGACTCATCAATGTCCTCACAGGAAATCTCCCTTAAAGTATCACTCATAGTCTGTGCCATATCGTTGAAGAATGTTCCCATCGTGTCCCTCATCTGTGTTTGGAACACATCCACCAAGAGCTCAGTCACTAGCAGAGTCCCGCATGACTCACTAGTGGGGCTGCTTCTTTTCGGCATCTATTTCTCTGAAGTGGAAGCAAATGGTGAAGGTTTATGGCTGACTAACTTTGCAGATGATTGCAAACTGGAGGATATTATTGATCCCCATAAAGACACAAGCATTCTTCAGAAGGCATATCTATGACTAACAAATGGTGGCAAAGCCATGCTCTTAAAATTAAAATAATTGCATAATTGCACCTTTTGAAAAGTCAACCATCATGGAAAATTAACATGCTGATAATATGACCCCAACAGTCGATCCACTGGACAGAAATCTGTGTACACATATAGACAGTAGCCTTACCTTTGACCACCACATGGCCACAGGGGTGAAGAGATCCTTTTGGGTTGCACAAGTTGTAAGTAAGGGCATGGCAGCTAGGTCCAAAAAGTGTTTATCACAATATAGTCTACCCTTATCACAACAGTCATAGAGTGCAATGCTCCATTCACTATGTACCTGACCAGGTATATGCAAAAACTGCAACTACCTCAGAATTTAAATAATCAAAGAATGCAAGGCATATCAAACCTGCCTTACCCATAGGGCCATATTAGAGACATGTATCTATGCTCAGTCTGATATACATGTTTGAGGGGTCATGTTATGATTGGATTACAAGGCATTTGCAAACACCCCAGTTATGAATCTCCTGCATATTCATAACACAAACAGTACCAGAAATACAGTGCTTAAGGCCTAGAAATTTGTCTGTGAATTAAACAGAATATGTTGAAGAGAGAGAGAGATAATGTGTTTCACGGACTGCGATTCCTATGAACAGGTTTCAGATCCATGTAAAAATGATTTTGTCTATTACACAATTTAAGTACAACCTAGACCAATGTACATGTCAATTATGGACATGGGTATCTTATAAATGCCTGTCCCTCAATGTCCTATTTGTAAACATGGTGTGATTATTCTTTCATGAAAACTTGTCTAGGCTTAGAAAGGCCCGCCTGAGTCATTAGCACAATAGAAATCCATGAATGTAGAAATCTATAAATTGTAGTGTCTGCATGTAATAATTCATTTGATCAGCCACCAAGTGTCATTGTTAAAATGAGGAGAAAGTGAGATGACAATATTGTGGAAACTAGCCAAGCCATATAACAAACATCTGAGCCAGGCTGCATGATAATTGGCTGAACACACATCGATATAATTGGTACAACAGTACCAAATATTTTGTATGTTCAATCACCACTGCCTGTGCCATATGAGAATCTAATGTGTGTTGTATTAACAGCATTGTATGTGTACAACCCTATGCATTACCCACCTACAATTATTACCAGTCAGTAGCCTGAAAAATACAAACATGCTGATTGTAAAGAAATGTTTTATTGGCAAAAGTGTCAGCATCTCTAGGATACAAGTGTGCTGAAAATAAAAAAACCTAGGTGCTGTAGGCAGATGAAACACCAATGTTGAACTAAAGACCATACCACACAGTCTGTAAACAACAGTGTGAACACAGATACAACAAACACCCATTCAGTCTGTAAATAGTCAGGCTGTGCACAACAAACCACTCAGTGGAAACACAAACACATATAACAAACCATATATTAGAAGCAGCTGCAGCATTAAAGCACTAAAACTTTCATGCAAAAAATCCACTATGTGTGACAGATACACAAACCCAACTGTTACTCAGATTGTGGAGTACATTCCAATCACTGTGTGCTGAAAGAAATGGCTTAATGCTACATGATATTTCAACATTTTTGGATTTAAATCAGTTTTACGCACAGCTATAGTATGATTATTTCACTTACCTTACTGATGCACGATGGTTATTCATGCATTCTAAGTAATATACATTGTAATATGAAAAATACAGGCTTTTAACAAGGATCAGAGTCAGGTGGAAGATGGTCTACTAATATGGATTCTGGTTTAGGATTTCAAAGAATGAACATATGCTCGTCATGTAGGCAAAGAGTTACCAGAAATTAATTCACATCAGCACTGTGGTCAGAAACACTAACAGTAATGGAAAACATATATTCCTCACACAATGGGACAGTGTCATATGTCATGGAGCTTCTGTTAACAAGTTGCTGTACATGAGGGACACAGTGGGAGAGTAAGATATTATTTACCAAAGTGCACATCTCTAAGCAAATACATACATCTTCCCGTTTCTGCATTTCAACTCTAAATCTACCCACCCTGCTCCCTCAAATGATAAGGATGTTGTTTTTGAATTGAATGTAATAATTAATGATAAAACAGTACTTGACAGAACTTTTAAAAATAATACCATATTGCCAAAAACATTTATCAGACATATAACAGTCTGTTGCAAGCTTTACTAACCCTGCAATGAAAGAGATGCTATTAACAGACTGCTACAGATTACCAATAAATTCATAGGAACTTGATGAATAACCAATTTATTCATAACCATGCACAAAATAAACATTAATATCAATAAGTGAAATATTCCTGTCTACATAACTGCTATGTGTTAAGTAAACCAAGATAATAATTTAAGATATTTTTCTCCTATGTAGATTGGAAACTACAACATTCCAAAATGTAAGCATTCTGACTGTTTTCCTCATAGGACAAGTTAACTGGCAGCAAACTTTTTTTTAACAAACATGTACTGCTTAACTAACCCTACAGTTAAAGAGTTGATATTAACAGAGCATTATAGATTACGGGCATATTCATTAGGAATTTGATGAATAACTGAGTTATTAGTAACCATGCACAAAATAAACTTTAATATCAATAAGTGGAATATGCTTCTCTAAAGTACTACTATGGGTGAAGTAAACCAAGAGAACAATTCATTGATATCTTCATCCCATGTGTATTGGAACCCACTGGACACCAAAATTTAGGCATGGTGGCCAGTTTCCTTACAGACCATGCTAACAGACAGGTCGTATTTTTTTTTAAAAAAATAGGTGTTTCTGGTATTTATTCAAATTCCTGCAGAGAACAAATGAATACAAAAATGTCCAAAAGTTATTGGACATTTTATTCTAAAGAAATAACAGCTATCAACACATAACTGAAAACATATGCGTAAGCAATCAGATAGTCATTCCTTTTGGCTTAAATAAACAGGACTGCATTGAGAATGTTTACTTTATTAGAAGGAATGTTTTAAAGAAGTTATGTATGTCTTTTTACTCAGACATATACCACTATAGTAGGTTATACTGTGGTACTATAATGGATAACTATGAAATGCGCAGTCATCAACAACCAAGGTGCTCTACACATCAGTGATGCACCAGGACAGTGGATGTGTGAAATGATGTTGTTATATGATGTAAAATGTGTACATCTCCAAAGTTCACAATTATGCATATTATAAACATTATTAAATGAATACCATAGGAATCAAACCCATAGTTATATGGAGAGCAGTTACCACATCCACTTAATTATTCCCATGAGGTAACTGTCACAGGAGCTAGCCAATGCTTATAAAAAACATCTATCTGATATATATGGGACAGAGATATATCTCTAAATTCTATAGGAACGCTCAGATATACAGTACATAGGATAGTCACACTTACTGTAGGGATCCACAGGCTGGCTCCTCACCTCAGCAGCCCGCTAACGATTCTCCTTTGTGACACTTCAGTGCAGGCCATCATAGTGGTGGTGAACCTGTTCTCCAGTGAGTTAAATCTCTGTGCATCTTCGGTTCTCACTCGCAATCTGGTTCCAGATGTCTATCATTGCAAAGTTCCTTGGCCTAGCTCTCATCCAATGCTCCATTCCAGTGCAGATGGTCAGCACCTGGGTGTTCTCCTCCAAAGTTCAATTGGGTGCACAAACACATCTCACCCTACCTGAAGTAGCCATCTCAATTCTCCAATGGAAAATGTAAGATAAATGCAAAATCTAAAAAATACTCACTTAGGTCCATCTCAGTTTACAGGTAGCAATGATCTGATCTGTAAACGTATCAAAATCAATATTTGAAAGTGACACTGATGCCATGTAATCAGATCATTGGAAGATACCTGGCATGTGCCACACATGGTGCCATTTATCGGGACCTATTGGATATTTAGGCAGTACACCTGAGTTTTAAGCTGCATGTAGGCAATTTACACAGAAGTACACAAATGGGTTTCCAAAACCTAGAATTTTAAAAAACCTTACCAATTATGTATGGAGCAAAAGGTACTTAAAGATAGGAGCACATTAGGTGCTCTTACTTTCAGTGAGTCAGAGTGAGAGGTGCAGTGGTAAGTGGTAGCACTTCTGTTTGGTGAACATTACATCTGCTAAGGTTACTCATTCTCAAAGGTACCTGTTTAAATGTATTTTTATTGAACATGTGTGCTTTAACAGAAATGGTTGTAAGTTACTGGACTGATGTTTGACGGACCTTTATACATACAGGCGCTGTTATTTTCATTAACTGATTTCATTCCCATATGCAATTGTATAGACAGAATTACATTACAAATGTGAAGAGTACATAAAAGCAGATTTATGGATCATCTGTATTTCATACTGGTAATTCCTTACACTCCGTGGTGTAACTATGGAAGTGTATGGATTCTGACCTTATCTATGTGTTCTATGTTCTTTTGTTTCGATCTTACAGATATTTCTTCACTGATCTTTTTTAACTAACATCTTAATACTATGTTTGCTCTGATGGTTCATAACAAAAGTCTTATTACCACTAGTTCAATATACAAAGCATCTGTACTGTCAGTGGCCTGCCTACAGATCATAAGTTTTTCTGATGAGCTTCGTTAAGTTGTTCATGCAAACTGTATAAAGACTCCTGTGGTGCGATGCTGTTATTTTTAGATTTCCCTTCAGCAAATATAAGGTGTAAGGGATTCTAATCCCACACATAACTTCTGTTATTGCAAGTTCTGTTGATTTTACAAATTTTGTGTATGCAGGCATTGATGTTACTTTTTATAGGTCACATTACAAATTCTCACAGACAGTGTTTTATACACTTTTGCATTGCACAAGAATGCATACTGTTTAGTTTGACATACACTGTCTACAGAATCATCTGCATAACTGGGGTCACATGGAAATATAATCATGTGCATATCACTGTCTTTCAGATGGTCATCCATCCTGGGGGTGACACTTTCTCCCCACAACAAAATGACATCATACCTGTAGCTTTCTGATAACATGGAAAGAGACTCCTTGGCCATTCTGTGGATACTGTTTGGAGAAATTAAATCTGGACCAGCATCATCAGCATGATAAATGTGGATAGAGGTCACAACAGATCCTGTGATGCCTGTTGATAATGCTGCTCAGACATGATCCTTCTTGCAGCCAGCAGGGTAAAATGATATGAGAGAGCGAGGGATGCCACCTGTGGTAGACCACCATTGACTACCCCAATAACATCACAATATGTCTGGTCTCCCTGCACACAGAAAGAGAGGAGTGAAAGAAACCTGGGGGTGAGATAGTAGCTGGAGTTCCAGGCCAAACATGTATGTCTTTGTTTCCGTGACATAGCTGAGTATGGAGAAAATCAGTGCATATTTCTGTAGCATGCATATACATGTATTATCATTTTTGATTTATAGCAGCAGACTGGAGCCATTCAGGCAGATCAATGCAAGATGAAGATAAATGTAGGTTTAATGATGTAATCATACAACTGCAGTGCAGACAGAAAACTGAAAACCACATGTATAATGCTGTCTGCATTAATATTCATAGATCCATCTACTTCTGGATAAAACCAGAGAACAACTGGGGGGGGGGGGTGTCTCCATACTGTGTTACTATGACCACTATCTGTGATTGCCTCAGCCACATGTTATGACATTGATGCTTACTGCCATATTGTTATTTCCCTAAAATTACACATTACGGGCACATCCAATGTGGGTCCAATCCATGCAGGTGCAAGTTCAACAAATGGGTTGTTTTTACCAGGTGCAAGTTCAGACAGACTAGATATGTTACTGCAACAGGTCCATAGTTTGTATCAGTGTGTAACCCACATATGATATATGCCATTAATGTCACTATTTTTCAACACAGGGCCATCTGGACTACAGGTGCAACATCTGTTACATGAGTATCTGCAGCCCCTGTTACTATGTTGTATATATCATGGTGTCACTAATAACCAAGAAACCTCCAAAAAGCAGGACCAAAAATCCATATGGAAAGGAAAAGCAGTTTTAATAACACTTGTATAAACAGTAAATAAACGGTTAAGCGCTTTCACCCGGAAGAGTCCCGGCCTTCTTCAGAACAATTCTACATTACAAGGGGCACCTATTTAAAAGTAACCAGCAATCAAAACCTGCCACTCACTGAATAACACATATTCTAAAACCCCTCTCAACCCAACACTACAATGTTAACCCTTTAATGCTCAGGGCAAACAGAATAAAATTAACACTGTGTATTAAATGCAGTGATTAAAATATATCCTTGAATAATGCTGTATTAATAAAATCATTCACAATTTAGCAGCCTTTAATCTGAGGACACTATTAATACTAATATAATCACTCAACCCTCGGGGTTTGCCTGCATCCAGTTTAATCTACCAGTATAACTCCCTATATTCTATTCTGGCTTCCCAAGCACCACCCTTGGGGTCATGTAAAACTTGTTCAATAACAGAGAACCTGAATTTGGCATTCCTGCAGTTTTTAACATGCTTAAACAGTGCACTAGTCTCCTTTTCTCTTGCTATATCATATGAGTGTTCACATGCCCACTTCCTTAAGCATCTCTCCATCTTCCCAATATAAAAACTGCGACATAATTCACAGGTAACCAAATACACTCCTGTACTATTACAGTTATAGTGTCCCAAGGACTTAAATAAAAAGTCCCTTGCTGCCAAATAAATGTTCTCCTGGTCGACCATGAGAATGCATTGATTGCAAAACCCACACCTAAATGTACCAGGTTTCCTGTTGTTCAGCCACAAATCAACAAAATCTCCCCTCTCACACATCTCCTTCAGATTCATGTCTCTTCTCCTGATAAATCTAGGTTCCTTTCCTTAGGTATAAATTTATTGGTATATTCATTGATTGCAATTACTGGATGGAGATTTTGACTCAGCTTTTATCCACACATATTCAGCTACGTCCTCAGATATATAGAACATTATTTAGAAATACTGGGGAGTGCTTACAATCAATGAAGATTTAAGTCCTTGGAATACTATAACTGTAATAGTATAGGAGTAGTGTATTCGGTTACCTGTGAAGCATGTCCCAGTTTTTATACTTGGAAGATGGAGAGGTTCTTAAAGAAGGGGCATATGAACACTCATACAATATAGTAAGAGAAAGGAGACTAGTGCACTGTTTAAGCATGTTAAGAACTACTACAGGAATACCAAATTCAGGTTCTTTGTCCAGTTCTCCAAAAAGGTGGTCTTTTGGTATTCAGCCATTCGTTATGCATGATACATGACCCAACCAGTGCATATGTCACTATCTCAGGAGAGTAATTGTAGAGAGGGTGCTCATCCTCTCAAGAACTGTCCTGTTAGGGATCTTGTACTGCCATGAAATACTAAATATGTGTCTAATACAGTGTGTATGGAATACATTGAGCTACTGCTCTTGTTTTGAGTGCAGAGTCCATATTTCCCTTGCATACAGTAATGTGCTCAAAAAGACTGGCTGTGTAAACCTGCACCTTGGTGTGCACAAGGAGCTTATTATCACCTCATACTCACTTTATCAGCCTGGAAAGTGTTGTGGTGGTTTTCCAATGTACTTGTTGATCTCACTATCAAGTGACAAGTTGTCAGAGACTGTAGAGCCTAGGTACACAAATCTTGGACAACCTCCAGCTCATAGCTGCTCACCCTGGCTTATGGCCCATTGTCCACATTTTGGCCCATCACCTGGGTCTTCTTTAAATTAATTGTGTGACCAAATTCCATACATGCATCTGCAAAGCGAGTCATGAGTGACTGAAATTCTTGCTGAGTATGAACTTCAACAGCTGCATTATCAGCAAACAGGAACTGCCTTAGACACTTCCTAAGCAGCCTGGTCTTTGATATAAGCCTCAACAGTTTGATGAGGTTGCCATCCATTCTGTTTCAGAGAAAGATACCCTTTGTAGCAGTTCTGAAAGCAAATTTCAACAGAACTGAAGATACCAAACAATTTTGGAGCCAGTATACACCCAAGCTTTACTGCACTGAGAATCTCAAAAGGTTTGCATGTGGATCCGTCATACATGATGATCCCGTTCATGCCTTCATGAAAGGCCCTGATAATGTTAAGCAGTATTTGAGGACAGTCTATCTTTGCCAGAATTGTAAAGAGATCTTTCCTACTGATGCCTTGATCAGATCAATGAATGCAATATACAGATGTTTGTTCTGCTCCCTGCACGTTTTCTTGTAGGTGCCTAACAGAGAAAACCATGTGTATTGTAGACCACTCAACTCTGAACCCACACTGAGACTCAGGGTAAACTATCTTTGCAAAAATATGGAGCCTGTTCAGGACAACATATGCAGACAGCTTTGCCACAGTACAAAGAAGGGAGATGCTGTGATAGTTGTTACAATCACTTTTGTCACCCTTATTTATAGATACTAACCATGTTAGCATTCCTCATATCTTGCAGTGCACTACCTTCTCTCCAGCATTGGCAAAGTGATGCATACAGTTTTGAAATTAGGGTACTGTTTGCAAATTTAAGGATTTCTGAGGGAATACTATTTTCCTGGCAGGTTTTGGGCAGAGTCTCAGTGGCATTCGGGGCTCTCTCCATAATTATAGTCTCACTGGCATACAGCTGTGAGTAGTGTTCCACCCAGTCTTACATCTGCATGTTTCTGTCCTTCAAGACCTCGCCTCAGGCTGACTTAAATAGAGTAATCTTCCTTTGTGATGGACCAATGGCTTACCTGATCCCACTGTACATTCCTCACATGTTTCCAATATTGGCAGCCTGCTGAATCTTGAAGCAAATTTGAAGGCAATAATCATTTGCACACCACCAAGGTACCTACTACACTTGACTCCAAGCACACCAGAGTTCCTGTAAGTTCTCCTTATTGGGTGAGGACCTGTATGTAGCCAATGCATGTCTCTTCTTCTGAATCAGGGGAGTTAGCACTTCAGTATGGTCTTCAAACTAATCAGCACACTTCACTGTCTTCTTCCCAAAGATAGATATTGCAGTCTTATATATTATATCCCATAGTTTTTCCATCACATGCTGGTGTCAGTACCATCCAGGCAGGACAAGGTCTCTTCAAGTGCATGAACACACTTCCATACTTTTGAAATGTCATGAATATTTACTATGTCAATGCATGGTCTCCCTTCTGTTTTACAGTGAAAGCACCTTTGCATCTCAATGTTCACCTTACTACACATGAGAAAGTGGTTATCACAGTCTGTGCTGTGATAACTGTGTGTTACCCTGACACTACCTAAACTGCTGAGTTTGGTGAGGACAAGTTCAAATTGGTGCCAATGTTTTGATCTTGGGTGTCACCATGAAACTTTGTGCTGGGGTTTAATATTGAAAAAGGTGTTGATTATACAGAGGCCATATTGGGAACAAAGTTCAAAGAGAAGCTATCCATTTTCTTTCATCTTTCCTGTTCCAAAATGTCCCAGACAGGATGGCCATCTGTGATGATCATTGCCAAATTGAGCATTAAAATCATCAAGAATGAAAAATGGTTCATGGGAAGAGCCTCACTGATAGCAGCACTAAATTCATCATAGAACTTGCCCTTGTCTTCCTAGGTAAAAGATAAAGCAGGCTTAAAATGGCCCAAAATGGTGGTTAGCCTAGCACTTTACTATGGACCTATGAAATATTGGTTTCAAAGGTTATCATAGCCTGGGGCAGTAGTGGAGATAAGCTTCCACTATCTATAAAATGCTCCCATGGCATGCATCTCTAATAGCCTCTGACTACCCAAGTCTAGCTCCTGGCCTTCATGTGAGGCTTAGCTTCTAAGTCTGGTGAAACCATTTGTACTGATAGGAGAAGGGGCAATGGTGATTGACTGGCACCTTAAAAGCCATTGCTTTGGGCAGGTGAGGCTCATAAGCCTGGGAGACAACCTACCTAGGAGAAGTTAAACTCTAATTTAAAACCTTTGCTAGCTTATAGCAATACCTAGTCATGGTGAGGGCTTCTGGAGCAATCCCTAAGGAGAAATCCAGAGATAGAGACCTTAAGACAGTTTGTGGTTGTACTCTAACTAACTGTAGCAGCTCCTGCGACAACACTGATGTCAACTTGCAATGGCCTTGCCTTTCCCCTTAGATTACATCAGTGGTATGAAGAGAGGGAACCTGCTGCCGGGCATCAGTTGTTTAATCAAATTCATTTGCCGAGGCCTGCTCTCTGGAGAGGACAATCCAGCTTCACTTTGTGAGCATTGACACAACATAGGAAGCAGCAGTTACTGGTAATAAGCTAATGCACTCAGCTGGTGTAAAGAGAGGTGACAGTGGCTGCTTCTTACAATGATGGGAGAGATCCCTTTTTCACACTGGAAGGCTTCCACCTGCCTTAAGTTGGTCACCCCCCCCAGCCAAATAGGTGCTGCCTCACTACGGTCCACTTCCTCCACTGGGAGGGTGGGACTTAGGGTGCCTCCAACAAGCAGATCATTAATCATTCACTGGGAAAAACAGAAAAGCAACAAAATAAACCAGTCTTTAGGCGAGGTACATGGAATGTAAGAACAAAGACTTCAGGCATTACAGAAGATCTACAGAACATCAGTGATGCCTGGAAGACAGCAGTCATTGACAATGAGCTGAGTAGACTGCAGATGGACATTGCGACTCTCCAGGAAACAATGCTGCCATCCATTGAATGTCTCAGTGAGAAGGACATTACTTTTTTCTGGCATGTGAAGCTTCCAGAAGAGACCAGGGAACATTGGGCTGATTTTGCAATCAGAAACAACCTCATTAGCTCAGACATAACACCAAATATGGGTAATGAGAGACTACTGAAAATTCAGCTGCAAACACCAGTGGTCTTGGTCAACATCTTCAGCATCTTCAAAACTATGGTTGTAATTGATAATGAAAGAAAAAGTAAACCTAAAAGATGTACATCAAATAAAATGACATGAATTTTGTATGACAATCCAGTATAGAGTCTAGAGGCAGCTGAACTGCTGTAAATAAAACTACATTGCATTAGGTGCAATTTCAGAAATGAGAAAAAGAAAGCCTAATATATATAAGCAAATATGTGGTCCAAATTATTAAACAATATTATGCAATAAATAAGCCTACTCATTATAGTAAGGTGCACATTTACTCCTGAGTTAACATATACAGTGCTGAGAGATTTGGGAGGTGATCAGCATTAAGTGATCAAAAGGTCGCCAAGAATGTTTATCATTGTCTACTTAAAGGTGTGCATGGCTAGACATAGTATGGTTCCTTTGACTGTTTGTTTAGTATTGTTCATATATTGATACATACTTAACAAGATTTGCATGTTATTAAGTCCACAGAGGGAAAGAAAACTGAAATATTCATGGCCATAGTAGAGATGCATCAACAGGGTTTAGGGTTTAGGGCACTGTTTGCTATGGAGAAACATATAGCTAAAATCTGCACACTTTAATGCAAAAGTATTACTTTAAAGCCAAATGGTCTAGAAGAATGCAATGTCATATTTTAATCAACATTTAAAAATGTGGCCATATCAGGGATATCCACTCAGTGTAAAAATTATCTCTAGACGATTCAGTCAGGTTCATTAATGCTGCCAAAATGGGCATGGGTATTTGTGATTATAAGTGGAATGAGCACCCGGTCTACTTTCACCTACACCAGGGACCCATGCTAATGTTGTGAGGGGTATATGCACACCTATTGGCAGTGCATACTACCATAAAGCTCAGCAGCCCTGGGTCAATAATCTACTGGTCAGCTGATGTCTAGTTGTCCAGCTTCAGTTACTTGGAATAGCTGTGTTGACTGAAAGCTGAATATAAAACCAATCAACCTGCCAAAAATGAACTAACAATTGCTACACTAGGTGTAGGTTCACTGGCAGGACACAGCTTGGAAGTGGATGACATGATGGTAAGTTGGAGGCTGGACATCCTTTGTACCCAGGAGACAAGACAGAAGGGCATTGCAGCAAAGCCCTTTTGTTTGAGATCCAGAGTCTCATGAGGAGGACAGTCTAGAAATGTTGTGGGAATTGTAGTGAGGGAAAAGCTTCAGAAGACACAATTTCGGTGACAAACTCATGGTGATCAGACATCAGTGTAAAGATATAGCAATAGTCATAATCTCACCTATGTCTCACAGCAGGGTTATGATAGTGAGAGAAAGACTGCATTCAGACAGCCGTTACAAGACCTACTGAATAAAGCAGGACAACATGAATTGATGTTAATAATAGCTGACCTGAATGCACATATCAGAACAGAGAGAATATGATATGAGGGAAGCCTGGGTCCATATGGTTGGGGCAATAGGAATAAAGAAGGAGAGGCCTTTCTAGAATACTGTCTGTGCAATGGCTTGAAGGTGGCCAACAGCAAGAGAGACAGTCACAAGATCACATACAAGAGTGACCAACATTTAACGCAAGTAGGCTTCCTCCTAGTAAAAAAAAAGTGTTGGGGTAGAAACAGTGAGTGCAAAGTCATCACCCATGAAACAGTCAGCCCACAGCATAAACCACTGTTTGCTACAGCCAGATGCAAACAATGGCCAGAGAAGCCTCTAAAGTCAAAAGGGACTTGGCTGAAGATCTAGAAGGTGACTGGCAAAAATGCACAATAATTCACGGAATTACTCAGGGTTCCAGCATTCAGGTTGAAGAGGAAATAGGTTTAGTTGAAGAATAATGGCATATCCTCAAAACAGAATGTCTGAGTCGGTTATGTAAATAAGGCATGCATGGAAAGTTGGTGGTGGAATACAGAAGTCCAGGAAGTCATCAAAACAAAGAATGAGTGCAGGAAAAAGTGGGAGATAGAAAAGACTGACAGTGCTAAGAAGGAATACTGGTTGGCTAATAAAGAGGCTAAGAGGTGCAATAGCAAAGAACAAGGAGCACTCTACCAGCTTCAGGAAAGTGACTCAGTAGATGGCCCAAATAAACAATATCAGGTTGCAATGCAAAGACAGAAAGATAATGAAGATAGTCAGACTCCTTTTGTAAGTGATGCCAGCAACAGCATGCTGACCAGTCCACAAAACATAAAATGCAGATGGAAAGATGCTTGCAGAAGCTTCTGAATGAAGAAAACCCCACATAAGCTGTTCTACCCCAG
The DNA here is from genome assembly GCF_019279795.1 of Protopterus annectens. Lineage (NCBI taxonomy): Eukaryota > Metazoa > Chordata > Ceratodontiformes > Protopteridae > Protopterus > Protopterus annectens. The sequence goes on from NC_056744.1 coordinate 591,517,804, forward strand.
ACACAGCCTACAATGAACAAAAAGGAGAAGCCCACCCTAAAAGAAGTAAGAACAGCACTAAGGATAAGGAAGTCAGGTAAAGCAACAAGCTCAGATGAGGTCACTGCAGATATGATCAAAATATTGGGTGAGATAGGGGAGAAATGGCTCCTGAGGGTACTCATAGTAGTATGGAGAGAAAGGTGTATCCCAGATGACTGGAGAATAATAGTTTTAATGTCGGTATGAATAAAGGGGACATTGACAACTTTGTGAAGTACAGTTATCAGCTCCTTTCACAACTGCATGAAAGCTCTGGAAAGGATGATTAATAAACAGATATGCAGAATAGTATGCAGTAAGATGGGAGATGACCAGTTTGGATTCAGATCAGGATGCAGCACAAGTAACCTATTGTTTACAGTGAGACAGATTATTTTATTTATTTTTATTTATTACGTTAGATTACCGGGTAGTGACCGACTGGGCCAGTAGCCTGTTTTCAGTGGAGACCCGCAGAGAAAAGATCCCAAGTAAAGTTAGAAATGTTAAAGAAAAATACACACACGGTACAATAAATAAAGTTACAAATGTTATTGAAAAAATATACACGGTACAATAAGATAAAGCAAGGGTTACAGACATGACAAGAACAGAAGTCAAAATGTACATGTAATTGTAATAGAGATAAAAATTACAATCAACTCAGTTTTTTTTTTTTTTTGTAGAAAGTATTAGTGTGATAAATGAAGATATAAGTCTGAATTTTGAAGACTTTCATAGGCTAAGAGAATGGAAAATAAAAGAAGACAGAAGAGCAGGGTAGGAATAACTTAGCCAGAGGAAGTGCAGTAACCTAGACAGTAATTTCAGAAGTATTCTGTTAGGAGCTGTTTGAAGTTCTTCTGAGTATCAGGTATGGATAGAATATGCTGTGGAAGAGAATTCCAAGATTTAGCAATTGAGTGGCTGTATAATTAACCACTGTGAAGGTTATGGGTTTTGATCACTTTGGCAATATTTTATCTGCAGACCTGAGTGAGGTGAGATTAGTGTATGGTTGAACAAGGTCAGATAAGGCTGGACAGAAGTTTGGTTTATGTATAACAGAGTGGGCAACTATTACTGATTGAGAAAGAGTAAGTTAGGGAGTTCTATCCAGTTTAGATGGTGTAGGGCAGGACAATGATGTGATCTATGAGGGAGGTTGGCAGATAATTTAGCTATTTTATTGTAGCAAGATTTGAGATTATTCAAGTCTGATTTATGTAGGTTGGTGAATATTTGTGAACAGTAAAGAAGGGTAGATAGAAGGCGAGTCCTAACTGTAGTAAGTCTGGCATAATCGGTCAGATATGGTTCAGCCTTATAAAGAGCACCATGTTTTATATGGACTTTTTTAATTGTTAATGCTATGTGCCTATCACACTTCAGGCCATTGTCTAGAGTAATGCTGAGAAGTTTTCTTTGTTCTACAGGTTCAGTTATTGTGCCATTAGAGGAAAAGATAGAGAGAGATGCTTGTTTATTTTTATGGTGGAATTCGTAAAGACCTTAAGTTTGGTTTTGTTAGTATTTAAAATGAGTTGGTGTCTGATGTATTTTTCAATGCTGTGAAGGGCAATCTGAGTTTTATCTTGGAGTTCATTCAAGGTGGGGGATGGAGCAGATAAGCGAAGCATCATCTGCATATTGAACGAATGAGGCAGATTTGGCTGCAGAACAAAGATCATTAGTAAATATAATGAAAAGTAGTGGGCCAAGAATAGAACCTTGTGGGACACCAATTGTAATGGGGAGTAGGGAAGAGAGTTTATTATCCCATAAGGTGGCTTGCTTAGGGTTACAGAGATAGCTGTGGAATCAGCATAAGGTTTCAGTGCTGAAACTGAAAGAGGCAAGTTTGTTGAGAAGTATTTGATGAGATACAGTGTCAAAGACTTTTGACATATCAAGGAAGGTGGCAGAGACAAATTGTTTTTTATGTTTTTGATGTGATTTACAGTATTGGTAAAACTTATAAGAGTGGTATTAGTACTATGTTTGGTAGTTGAGAAGAAGCTAGAGATGAGGAAAAGAGTCAAACTGGGCATGCCTGATCTTGAAGAAACCATATGACAAGGTCCCAAGAAAGCTGATTTGGGCAGTCATGCAATGGTTCTCAAAAACATTGGTAAAATTAGTGCTGGCTATGTATAAGGCCTCAATGACTCAAATACCAACAGTGTTCAGTCTCTTAGAAGGGTTCCCCAGTGGGAGTGGGCTTGCATCAGGGTTCAGCTATGAGCCCACCTCTGTTCATACTGGTGATGGACGACTTAGCATATGGGTCATAGGGGACAGATCAACAAAGCTGCTGTGTGGAGTTGATGTAGCATTACAGGCAGTCTCTGAGAAAGAACTAGAATAGGGGAATGGAATGCAAAATTGAAGGCACATGGGATGAAACTGAATACAGGTAAGATCATTTTGGTGACAGCAAATGGACAATATCAGAAGAAACTGAAAAATGAGTTAGAAGAGGAAATGGCGGAAAAACTTAACAGCTTCAAGTACCTGGGAGGGGTAGTTGAGGAGTAGGGAAGTTTGGATGAGGAGGTCAAAACTACAATCAGAGGGGCTGCAGCCAACTGGCACAGAGTGCCAGGAGTAGTGTTATGACATACAAATGCCAAATAAGCTGAAGAATAAGGTATGGAAAACAATGGTGTAACCATTACTACTGTTTGGCACAGAAACCATGGTAGTAAAGGCAAGACACTGGAGGAACCTAGACGTGATGGAGATAAAGTGCCTGAGGCAGGTGGTAAGATACATACCGTGGGACAGACGAAGAAATTAAGACATCAGAGATGAAGTCAAAGCAGCTCCAATTGCAAAGAAGGCCAAAGAGAACAGATTACTGTGGTCTGGGCACATGTGCAGGAAAGCAGAAGAGAATCTGCTGAAGAAGATTTGAGACAGACAGGAAGCCGGCAAGAGGAAACATGTACTCAGCAAAGAAGTGGATGGGCTGTGGGAGAGAAGACCTGTGCCTGTCAAAATTGATTGTCAAAGATTGTAGTAGAGTGGCATAGAATCAAGACAGATGGCAACAGCTGACAGGGCACCCTGACCCCATGTAGAAAAACAAAAAAAGGGGGGACTGCTGCTGCTGCTGATGATGATTTAAACTTATTTAAAATATAGAATTTGACAGTTATTGTGTATAAATCTGCATGGACACTGTGGATACATTATTATCATAGCTTATAAACTGAAACTGAAAGGGCTGGATTTTGATCACATATGAGGAGAAGCACAGATACTATAAATGTACTTCAAGTGGTTATCTTTGGACAGTGGAATAAAGCAGTCAATTACTCCAGGTTAAATGGTTTATAACAATGGTTAAGAGAATTTACAATGTATAGGTACCATACAGCTTGTACATTTCAGTAGCTGTCACAAATATTTCCAAAGAAGACTTTTTGAAGTGTTGAAGGGTTATAAATGCAGTTGTAAAGTGGCAGCATGAATGCTTCTCAAGCAGCAAACTAAACTTTTCCTCAAGCTAGCTCCAGAAATTTCCCACAAGCAGGAATATAGCTAACAGTAGCGAAAATACAATTATGAACTAGGAACAAAACAATATACTATTAATGCAGAGCATCAGCTAGACTGAAACAAGCAAAATGATAAACAAGAAATTAACCAATCAGTTCAAAACATTATACATGTTTTAGCAGCATTTTATAAAATTATGGTAATTCATTTACTGGATTATAATGTTTACCAGAGGAAATACTGCATTAAGACTTCTTAGTGGCAGTGCCATAAATATAGTCACCAAATGAAGTACCTGCAGTGTTTAAAGAATGGCTTGATCAGGAATTGAAAAGCATTGTATGTCTTGGTGTGGCTGCAAAACAAGCTAAGCTGACTCAGGGGGTGAAACAATGTTATAGTTGCCAAACAAAACAAAGGATATGCAGAAATGCTCAAGATATAAATAACTGCATTAAAAGAGAGACACATCCAATACAACCTGTTGAAGAAGCTGTTTCCAAGACATCCAGTGGCAAATATCCTTATACTAAATGCAAAGCAAGGCTTTTGGCAAACCAAACTGGATGAATTTTTTTCAAAGCTATGTACTTGTAAAACCCATATGAGCTGATATAAGTTTTTTTCCGATTGCTTTTTTTGTATTTCTTCATCATAAATGATTTTTTGTAGGTCCTTTTTCCCTCTCTGCTTGCTGACCATCAAACAACCTCTCAGTGTATGTAAACCCATTTGATCCCAACACCCATCCCTTGGTATTAATTTGGGCACTTATATCAGCAAGGACATGACAGATGCCTTCTACCAGATTATTATTTTGTACCACATGTGCATCCATCAAGAGCTGTTGTCATTGATATGGGTGGCCACTCCTATATTGTACCTCCAATAGCCCCTGCCCGTATTACTCAGTTCCTGCTCTATAGCAGAGATCATGTGTTTGAGCATTAGTGGAGGCTGTCCAGGAACCATCTTAACACCTGTTCCTTATACGTACCCTCTCCTTTTAAACCATCAGCTGGCCAAGATACTAATTGAACCCATGACACTAGAGTTGTAGTCAGGACTTCATTGCAGTGTGCTACCAGTATGACAGTTCAGCACAAAGGATATGAATACAAGATTTTGTCTTATGGGATTCTACCAAAAAGGAGCATGATTTGAGACTCATAAAACTATTATACCAGCTGAGATATAAATGATTGAATTTGATTGCGAATCAATGCGAAATATGTATTATTACTCTGAAATATATGGGCCAATGCTGACATTGCAAAGCTGAAACCAGACAAAGCCAGAGATGGGGAAACTCATTGCTATAATTAGTATTTCCAATAAAAAGATAAATCAACTCTTATTTCATATGTTTAATACTTCTTTATCCTCAACTTACCAGACTTTACATAACCGCTAAAGAAACTACTGTAGCATATGAATTGTTTTCAATCTACAGAGAAAGACAAACATTCAGAGTTGGTAAATGTTTCCCAAACCCTGAAATTGTTTGCCACGTCTCCATTTATACCATAGTATTGATTGTGGACTCAAATAATAAACTAAGGAATTTTAAGAAATCATTGTAAACAGTTCATTAGGGCTACAAATAATTTTGATCATATAAAAAGGATAATGTCCTATATTAGCCTAGAAAACACATGCATATAGCTACAATACAGAAAGTACATCAAAAAGGGTTTATTTATGTTATTCCTCAACTACCCATGCCTTGTTATAAAGATACAAATAAGGAGGAGCAATTGGGCATTTTGCTTGACATGGCAATCACAGTAGGCTAGGATGTGAGCTCACTGAAGGAAACAATAGAACAAGAATAAACAGCAGTAGAAAGGCCGCAAGTAAAGTTGCAAGATATGGAGGAAGATAGCGCAGCCAACATACCTAATAAACATGCAGGGAGAAAACAAGGATGGTCTTAAAAATTGTTCAAAAAGGAGTTACTTCAAGATGATTGGAATGCAAGAGAGAAAGTGAGTAACAGTGAAGTGGAACATTTTCTAACGCAGATGTTACATAAGAAATCTGTGTCACCAGGAAATCAAGAAAAAGAACAGACATGATATACAGAGTGGAACAGCAACAAGCAGAAATATAAAGTAGACCGAGGTATGTTTTTATAGTTTTCCATTCCTTTGTTGTAAAAAAAATTAAAAAAAATAAGGCAAGCATAAAGACTTCAAGTTATCCGATTTTCAGGGATGCTCATAAAGCTAGTTGAGGATTACTTGGAAACACTCTATAACAGAAGGAAAGCTATGCTGAAGGTATTAAATGAATTAAGAATGAATACAACAGATGGATGATTGAAATATCTTGCAGTTCTAGAAGTACAGCAGGAAGGGGAATGGTTTAGGCTACATGAGATGGAGGATGTCCAAAAACTTAAACTGTCACAGATAGCTAAGCAAGCCAGGCACTAAAAATCTTATCCACCTTCAAGGCATTGACTGGAAGAGCAACCTTAGAACTATGCGAGGTGAGAGATATGCACTAGAAAGAATTGCCATGTCAGATGCCAACCCTCCCACAGGGAAGAAGACAAGACTTCGAAATGCAGAGAAGCCACATGCCAGTAAAAAAGAAAATCAGGATGTAAACAAATCACAAAAGTAACCACAAAGAGATGGGAAAAGATACCAGATGATGGAGAGGAAATAAAAGAGGAGTTATTTCAAAGTGACAGAATAATAAAGATGCTTCTCCCAAGGGAAATTTAGCCACAAAAAGACAAAAAGAAGCAGAAAGAGAGACAGACCATTGGGAGCTTTAAGGAGATGGAAGGATAATGCAATGGATGTTTTGGGCAACTAAGGAATGAACTCCTGGATAAAGGAAGGCCCAAACAAGCTGACAGAAGGTATTTGAAGTGAATGGCAGCGTTGAAAGGGTGGAAGGCAAGATTGTAGGGGGACTCAAAGTTATCACAGAAAGAGGAAAGCAATAAATAGTGGAAGGGATGGACAATGAAAAGCGGGTGACTGTAAAAAGGACCGGAAGGATTTATTAATTGAAACAGATCCTTAACTTGTGAAATATGCAGGAAACACAACATCAAAACTTTTCAATTAACAGAAGGAAAGGAATCAATTTCCATGGCAATGATTGGTAATGCCATCAAGGGTGGCATAGGTGCAAGATTCCAATGTAAGCAAAATATTTTCAATAACTGCTTAATGATATACAATAAACTGTACTTAACATAACTTTTACATATAAGCCTTAGAAAAATAAATAATAATTGCTAAAGTAACAGCTGGGGGCATGAAAAGAATGCATGCAGAAAACAGAGGAAAAGTACGTTAAAGAACAACCCATAGATAAATGTGAAGTAAAGGAATTGTGGAGTATAAGTAGAATATTAAAGAGCCATAAAACTTAAAAAAAAATGTTTTACTACCACACAAATGAAGATGTAACAACATACCATTAGTATAGTGGGCAGTGGAGACTAGTGAACAGGATGTTGTAATATAAAAAGATTGTGACATCAGCACTGGATTGGAATGCTACGTATTAGTGTGAGGAAAACTGGACGTGGAACAAAAGCAAGTCTTAAATGGCCAACATCCAGGGTATACCCCACACAGGGAAGTGCCAATAGGCAGAGATCCAGTTGCTGGGTGTGGGATGTAGGGATTCAAGCATAGGCAGCCACCAAAGAATACAATGCTCACCTCAGTGGGTAGTCACACAGGAAAGGTTATTCTACATGGCATCAAACTGGAAAGCAAGGAGGGGTAGGCAAAAACACCAAAGGAAATTCAGTTAATTGTGTGAAACATTAGAGGTGTATCAAATGCTATCAGTTGAAGGAGAATACAGGAACTGTTAAAGAGGATAGGGAGCCATTGCTCTAGCACAAGAAACAAAATAGGAAATCAAAGATTAGGAGACAATACTGTGTTACAGCTACCCAAAGGGAGAAATTGTCAGCAAGACAGGGGAAGGAAAGAGGGGAAGAACAGTTGTATTTCACAGAGGGCTTCAAGCAACCACTATGAAAGTGATAAGAAGTGGGTTAGGTAGATGAATTATTTTATTTATTTTATTTATTTTTTTTATTTTATTTTACATTTGTTGACGGGGCTAGTCCAACTGGATATATGTCCATTTTCAGTAGAGGCCTGGGGAGATAAGTTCCACTAAGCAGATAATGCACTACACGGATAATAGCAATACCAGGTACAGTACAATTTTAAGACTAGAATGCAATTTTACATAGCAGCTTAGTAATGATATAGCTAACATGTTATAGAAAGAAAGAAAAACAAGTATTTATAAAGTAGAAACATGTTCATACAGTAGACATCTTGCTGTTCATACAGTAGGAAGCTTCCTATGCAAGTTCATACTCTGTAGAGGGTCCTAAGAAAGACTAGGTTAAAGTTGACTTTAGGCAGTTTACAGATCTTACTCTCTGAAAGAAGATAAGTATATATAAAGTAGAGACACGTTCATACAATAGAAAGCTTGCTATGCAAGTTTATACTCTGAAGTGGTTCCCAAGAAAGATTAAGTTAGAAACAGACTTTCGGTAGCTTACAGATCCTACTGTCAGAGGTTCATAAGAGAGGTAGACATAGAGCAGCAATAGAGAAATAAGTGCACAGTGGACATAGCTGGATTGGGATTATTTTTCTGGATTAGTACATAGGCATAGCAAGTGAGTTTTAAGGTATACTTTAAGTTGCTCTTTGAAAAGTAATGTTGAAGAAAGAGATGAGAGTTTACTGGGAAGCTGGTTCCAGGTTTTCCCCACTGAGTTAGAGAATAGAGAGTCCCCAGCCTTATTGTTGTATTTATGCATGGCTACTAGTAATTTATCTACTGAGCATAGGGTTGTAAGATTTTTGTAGGGGGTGATAAGGCTAGTGAGCACTGAAGTATTATTAGGTTGATAAAGTATCCTGTGGGTGATAATAAGTTGGTGAAATTGAAGCTGATTTTGCAGTTCAAGGCATCCTAGCTGTTTTAGATTGTGACAATGGTGGGTTCTAAATGGGGAGCCAGTAGCAAATCTAGCAATGTTATTACAGGAGGTTACGAGTTTGATGAGGTTATTTTTGGAGAGATTGGTATAAATGGGAGAGGCATAGAGGAGGGTGGAGATAAGATAGGTGTGGGCAATAGTAGTTCTAGCTAAAGGAGTAAGGAAAGGTTTAATCCTGTATAGGGAGCCTTGTTTTCTGTTAACTGATTTAATTGTAGTGTTGATGTGTGTGTCAAAGTTAAGGTTGTGGTCAATTATTACACCTAAGAGTTTGGTGGTTGGGTCGGGAGATATGACAGTGCCATTATTGGCTATAACTGTGAAGTCTATTGGGGAGGACTTTTGTGCAGGCTTGAAGAGCAATAATTTAGTTTTTGGGGGGATTCAGGAGGAGGCAGCATTGCAGAAACCAGTTTTCTACTATGTAAGACACTTTTTGGGTGAGGGCCTGTAGTTCAGCTAAAGAAGTAGTGGAGCATATTAATGTGAAATCATCTGCATACTGAACGCAGGTAGCTTGAGGAAGTTTTACATTTAGATCATTAATAAAAACTGAGAATAGGAGAGGTCCCAAAATAGAGCCTTGAGGGACACCAAGGGTAATAGGAAGATGTGTGGAAAGATTTATTATCCCAAAGGACAGCCTGTTGCCTATTTTCTAAGTAGGACTTGAACCATTGTAATGCTTGTGTATCTAGTGAGAGTGATTTTAGTATATTTATAAGTAGCTGATGGTTAGTCATATCAAAGGCTTTAGAGAGGTCAATAAAGAGTGTTATCTATCAGAGAAGGGTGGAAGATGAGCACTGGATTGCAGGAACCATGTATGCACCAAACAAGGATGAAGAAGGATTCTGCAAGATCATTTTGGCTCATACAAGAAGAGATAAAATAGAGTTAATAGCAGGACAACAATGTCACCACAGAACTGGAAAAAGGCATGTTGCATGTAATCAGGGAATACAAGAACAAGCACATGGAATGAATCATGGGTGTGGCTGGACATAATAAGGGAAAGGCATTCTAATAAGAGGGAATATGCCTTCACAAAAAACATTTTGTACATGCAAGTAAGTTAGATTTGTTCTTAGAGAAAGAAAAATAATGGAAATAATAGAAGAGTTCCAAATACAGGTGCTACACATATCAGATCATGCAGCATTGAGAAGTAAGGTACCTATGCAGGAACAGGAAACGGGTTGGAGATAGACAAATTATAATAGGAAGGAGACACCACACAAGAAGAAGCAGAGGTGGAAGGCAAGACTGTAAAGAGACTCAAAGTTATCACAGAAATAGGAAACAAGAGAGGAGTTATATTAAACTGAAATAATAATAAGGATACTTCTCCCAAAGGAAATGTAGGCACCTAACAAAGGATCAATGTGCGACAATGTGAAAGACAAATTAAAAGAGAGATGGCAGGATGGGATCAAGGTCACTGTGAGGGGAAAATTGATGAGTACAGTAGAAAAGAAAAGAAGGAAAAAAGGAAGGGTGATTGAGGAGCTAGAAATAATGCTAGAGGTAGTACAGAAAGAATCTGGAAGAGAATAAAGTAGAAGGGAAGCACTGCAGATCAGAGTAAGAGAAATAAGAAGTGAATTAGAGAAAACATCTATTTTGAAGTAAGAAATTCAACAATGGCACTAGATGGACTACTGGTGGATACTGGGCACATGTGAAACAAGTAATCAAGAAATACAAGAAGAAACAGAAAGATGGGTGCAGAGGAGAGCAGGGGAAAGAAGATGGGGCATATTTAGAAGGGAAGTATTTCAGAAACACTAAAGGGAGATTTACAAACAACGGGAAGGCTTAGAAATCTAAATATGAAGCTGGGGAAAGAATGAAAACAAGGATTACATGCTGTATGTAAAAAGAGACAAGTGAATGTAGGGGTAACAAGGGAAGACATATGGATAGATGGAAAGAGAGAAAATCTGGAAGGCTAGATAGATTTTATTAATTTTTATTTAACATTTGTTTACTGGGAAAGTCCGACTTGGGATGAGTCAATTTTCAGCAGAGGCCCAGGGAGAAAAGCTCCAATCGTATGTCTTTGTAGCATGGGAGGAAACCAGAGCACCCAGAGAAAAACAACATGAATGCAGACAGGACATGCAGACTTTGCATAGAAGGCACCACAGCAGAGAACTGAACTGGAGAACCTCTTGCTGTGAGGCAATAACACAACCGCTATGCCAATGCACTGTTCCTCAGGAGTTCTAAAAAAGAGAAGGAGAGGAAATGTTCAAGATCCCAGAGTAGGAATAGGTTCATAGGTTAATTAGTCAGTAATAAACTAACTGCCCTTTTAGCCTAGCCAATTATCCCATTTAATGCTTAAAATTAACCTATTCCATTGGAGTTTAGATTCACCTAACTCTGTCCAAGATCTATATTTTAGAGAATACAGGACTTGAGCAAAATATCTAAAATAATGAACATGGCTGAGATAACCATGATACCTAAAGTAAGAGGAGAAAAGTAGGACGTTGGAAAATCTCTATCTCTTTTATGAATACAGATATCAGGATTTTGACAAAAGCATTATCAGGAAGACTAAATGAAATATTGCAAAAAATAATGAATGTAGGGCAAAATTGCTTCATGTTGGGAAGGAAGGAAAGCAGAAAAATGGTGGGACCTGTTGAAATCTTGGCACATAGAGGGAAAAAAACAGGAAGGGAAATGTGGGATTATGCTCTTTGACCTGCAGGTGCCCTTCAATATATGAATAGGGAATTCCTACGGAAGACACTACAACAATGGGCAGGTAGAAAAATGTTCATACATTGGATATCACAGGATAATAGAAGGTTACTAAGCTAATGACCCTAAGTCCCTTACAACCCTAGCCATGTACAAAGATCCAGAAATTGTAATACTTATAAATGGAGGAATATCAGAGGAGAAAAAGAGATGATTGCCCACTCTCTCTAAACCTTTACATGTTTGTGATTGAGAAACTGCAAAATTTAGACAAAAAAAGACACAAGTTAGCAATGTTTGAGGAAAAGGAGAGTATAAAATGCTGCTGGATTTAGCTGCATCAATGTGAGAAGTTTTTGGAAATGGCAAGATTCAGGTACCACAACAAAACGATAGTGGCAGCAAGATAAGAAAATGGAAGAGGAAAAGGAAATAGGAAAGATAAATGACGTTGAGCCCTCAAGTACCAGAGGTTCTATGTTGGGAACATGGTAAAAGAGACAATCGAGAACAACCTAGAGGAAACTGTAAAAATGTAATAGATACAAGGGAGGGGAAAGACTTATACATTGCTTGCAAGAATTAATGTCACAAAGATGATGATAGTACCAATAATACTTCACTTACTATGCAACATACAAATAGCCCCTAGGGACAAAAGATTACAACAAATGCAGGACACAGAGACCTGCATCAATAAAGGGAAAGGAAGAAATACGAATGAATAGGAAAAAGGGGGATGGGAGTTCCCATTTATCTTCACATGTGAACTGAAATGTGACATTATCCACAACATTGAAACAGAAGAGTAGGAGGCTGAGTAAAAGTGAGTAAGGGAGAGTGGAGGTAGACATGATGGACATGAATGAATCAGCATTAAAATAGCTGGGTTGCAAGAAGTGGGATGAAGGCAACTTCAAAAAACTATGGGCAACAAAACAGTGGGTGAAAAGAAAGGGAAGAAAACAAAATCTGGTGAAGTCAAACAGGTAAACAGGAAGATTAGTATGCAGAGAAAATTATGAACATGAAAGATATACAACAATGAAAAAGTTAATACAGGTATAAAGAAAACCAGAAGCACAATGGAAGAACTATTTGGCACTCAGGAAACTCTAAAAAGAATGCAGAGAGGGCAAATGGATGAAGGGGCAGGCAGGAAGTGAGGGTAAAAGAAGAAGAGATGATAGCACCATGGTGGAGATGAAAGAACTTAGAGAGGTTAAGTACCAAACAGATCTATGAAGGCTTAAGAAAAAGAAGGGAAAACAGTTAAAGAAGGAATGAAAATTATTTATACCAGCCCTGAAGAAATACTTACTGTAAAATGTATTATAGTTCACACAGTCAGTTTCCAACTTGTGCATCTGCATTTTCAGTGTCACTCAGGATGACTGGATTTTTGCCAAGTATGCTCAGTTCATATTCTCTGTGGTGGAATATCACTTAAATGCCACAAAAGGAACAATAGGATATCATCTCTTGTTAGTTTCTTCATAAGTGGCACAGTCCTGGAGATGGCATTTGCATTGGCCAGCACAACTTCTATTTGATGCATCTGTACCAGACTTTGGTCAGTCTACTCCTGTGGTTCCACAATTTTGTTTACTAATTCCTTCTTGCCTCCCTGCCCACCTTAGTAATGGGTGCTAACCCTAGCCCTAACACTGCCCCCTCCCTCAACCCTATCCCTATACTTTATCTTCATAAAAAAATTCTTATAACACTAACATTATTCAGATGAATGCTAGTGTTATGGAGGGAGTATATTTACAGTGGAGATTAGCAGATTTAATACTTTTCTCAGTCTTTGTGTTTAATATTTTTGGTGTTTTGTGTTCAGTATGTTAAACTTCCTAATGCCGTTTTTCACCCACAACATTAACAACATTTGATCGTATTGAGGACAACTATATATATATATATATATATATATATATATATATATATATATATATATATATATATATATCCCTACTTTAGATAATTGAAATGCCACTTACCCGACTTTTAAATTGCTGAGATGGAAGCACCAAAAATCCATTTCAACGAACACTGACATCACCAGCAACAAACTACAGGCAAGTAACCACTTGTCCACCATAGTGAACTTTGCCCCTTTCCCCACTGCAGTGCGATCTCGGAGTTGGTACATTTTGTTAGGGGGGGGTGTGGGGGGCGCAACCACCACATGGGTGTGTTTCATGTGATTCAGTTGTTGTGTTATGTTGTGGTGCGGCCAAATGGTGCTTCCGGCCTGGGTCTAAAGTAGACCTGTATATATATATATATATATATATATATATATATATATATATATATATATGGTTTAATGGTTTACGATTCCATTGTTGATCATACTATGTGCGATCAACCAATGTGAAACTATGGTAGCAGAACCGGAATTGCGATTACTGCATTGTGGAACCTTACAATAGCGAACATTCTCTATAGCAAGGTTCGACCATGTAGTGCAAATCGCACTATAGTAGGGATCGGGAAATGTACTCTTTCCTCAGTGTAGTGCGATCTCGGAGTTTGTATATATATATATATGTAGGGGGGTGTGGGGGTGCAGGGGGGCTTCCCTCCTGCAAAAACTGTTGTAGAATGTTGAGCAGATTTGAAGACGTACTACTCGGTCTTTCCTGTTTTGACTATGGCTGTTCGAAAATGTCGATTTGATGTCCACAAAAAACACCATTCGACAATTTTATTGTTCAGTCATCTGTGTTCCATACAAATGCATCGGCCATATCATCTTCCGACTAATTTACACTCGGACATGTGATAGTAAACCTATATATGTATATATATATATATATAGATAGATATACACACACATACACACACACACACACACAAATGCACTCACACACACACACACACACACACACACACACACACACACACACACACACATAAATAGAGAAAGAGAGCTAGAGACATAGACACATATATCATGTGCATGTGTAGCATGGGTTTTATAACTGCTGAGTCATTTACTCCATATCTGCTTTTTGTGACTGACTCATTGCACACTTATATGCCCTAATTTCTTGCTTGGGTTTGTACACAAACAAGCAAGCTTAAAAAGAAATGAAAACTAATGGCCATACATGAACAGTAGTAAAAAAACGTATAGTCTCAACTGTGCATTCAAATACATGATCAGAATGTTGTCAGTTTAATATGTTCTCTCTTGTGTATAAACACACTTTTGGACAATGCAAACCAACTATTCTTAGTGACTTACAGTAATACCTTGCAGTACACCCAAATATAGGGCATGATCCTGCTCTTTAGGCTTGCTGATTTTTTAATACTCTCATTATGTTAGAGGATTTCTACAACATAAAGACCAAATCATGATTAGAAGTGGGATATCTAGTAGCTTGTAAAGGAGTGAAGTGTTGCTAGAGGTACTTTTGAGCCTTTTGGGGAATAACTGCAAAGGCCATTATGCTGTTTAGGAAGAGTCACACTTCTATTGCAACTGTAGTGCTGTAAATGTTAATTATCTCAGCCACATGGATTTGAGTGCAGTGCAATCATTGCTGTTCATTGGTTTCTAATAATGGCAAACAACTTAATTGTATTTCACCATGTTAAAGCTTCCTTTTTTATCAATTTGTGCAGTGCACTTCGAAAAAGTGGGCACGTAGAACTAGTAATTTAACTGATGTACATTTTCATGTGTTGATTTGTTTAAATGGTCCAAGGAGCTAAAACAAAGATTGCATTGTTCATAGTTGTAATAAATAAAATATATGAATAATTTGCTGGTTTTGTTAATAGCCTAATTGTTTGATTACAATGAACTAGCAATAATATGCCAAGAATGCTTATATGTTGTTCCTCATTCTGCTGTTTGATTCTTTGCTTTGTTTTCTTATCAAACTAGTCAATAAGCCTAAGATGCAGCAGCATTTACACTGTTATTTCATGGTCACTTACACTTCTGGTCAGTCTCTTCTTTATAGCAAAAGAATGAAATGTTTTGGAAAGTCTAACATAATACCCTGCATTTAATGTTTTGCATGATCTGTAAGGTCAGCTTTGCTTACTCCTCCAATAATCATCATTTAAGTTGCCACCTCTATGTTTCAAGATTTGTCTTTCCTCCTTATTATACTCTGTATTACTACCAGAGCACATTAAATATAATCAAGAGGCTGTCACAGTAAGCAACTCAAATAATTAATCCTTCTTAATTTGTTTTCTCTCTGACCTGCGGTGGTGGTGCTGCGGTAGTGTTGTCACCTCACAGTAAGACGCTGTCCGGTTTGATTCTCAGCTAGAGCGTCTTCTGCGTGGAGAAATGCATAAATGGGCGTACTTTCGTTGAAGGTTGTGCGCCAGACCTGGCAAGCCGGTACGTAAAAATCAACTGCCAATCATTAGTAGACTGGCGTTCCGCTGTGGTGACCCCTAACCAGGAAAAGCTGAAAGACACAAACAAACTTGTTTTCTCTCTCCTGTAATTTACAATTTTAATGGCAACTGGCACATAACTAACTATTGTGTGATCAGTTTGAAACGGAGAGGTTAGATAACTAATTACACACTGGTGACATGCTGTTGATCATGAGGTATGTAAATACCTTTGCTGTAGTCCAAGAACAACATTTCTCATGTATTGGCTTGCACTGTGTTTTCTGCACCATGTAATCATTCAGTAACCTGTAACAGGAAAGTGATCACTAGGGAAAAGAGGTAGGAGGGGTTCTGTAAACATCCCTAAGTGACTATGATTGTTTACAGACACTAAGACTTCTCATTTTTATCTTATGGCCACATCAATATGCTGTGCATATGCTAGCAGAGGCATTATTTTACCCTATGTACTTCCTAACCCAAAATGGGTAATTGAAACATATATCAGGAAACTGCATTTCACATTAATTCTGTTTGTAATGGAATTGGACTGTTACTCCCCTTGTAGAGAAGTCTGAAGTCATGCAAATTTCATGACTATCTTGTTCTCAAAGTAGTTTAAGTGGGGGTCAGGAACTGTGAAATTATGGCATAGAACTAGTTCTGATTCATCTTTGCATTACCAATTCCTTATGTTCCCCTATAATGTTTAATGGTCCAAGTGACGATTTTTGTAGTTTCCCCTTGCCCTTTCCTGCTCTTTCATATTTTTATATTCATTACAGAATAATATCTTTATATAATTTTTTTTTTACCTACCAGAAGCATTAATGTAAAACTACTATGATCAAAGCTGCTCTATGTTGCTGATATCCAGTACCACACACAGCATACATGGGATTATATATTTGTAGATACTAAGTTTACTGAATGATAAGAAAAAGTCTTTCTCAAAGTGACTCCAGTCAAAAATTGTTCAGTACTAAAAATAATACAAGCAGATTTCCAGATTCAGGGCTGACAAGTAAACAGGTCTTAATTAAGCTGTATTTTTAAAACTAGTCTTGAAGCAGGGACAAATCAAGAATTAATTTTATAGGTCCTTCTGTGAAATGTGTTTTTTTGTTATTTAATTATATATAGTGTTTCTAATTGTTTTAATCCTTTTTAAGCCTAAAGAATCACTTTTATGTGTAAAAGTTTGCTATGCGTTATTCCTGATTTTAACTATTAAACAGTTTTTTTGATTGGAGTCACTTTGAGCTGGAAATTTTTCTTGTTTTTCTGAATGTCTCCATTCCTAACTAGGTTTATCTTCTTAAGTTACATCTTGTTTGTTGTTGCCCATGTTTACTGAATGAGTGACCAGCAAGAAGTTTAGTTGTGTGATCCAATAGTAATGGAAACTTTGGTTGACCCTAGCATGCAAACTTTTACCACATTCTCAGATATGAATTTGTGTGATCTCACAGCCATTTGTCAAGTCTGTTTCTGAAGATTTCTATGGAATTATTCTGTATAATGTGCAAAGGGAATCTGTTCTTAAGATTGACTCATCAATTAAATACCTATTGTTACATCAGATACTGATAAGGTGGTGATAAAGGATTAGATCTAATGAGCAGGCCTTATTTTTACCACTGGTGCTATGGATGTCATGGAGATAAAGTACAGGTTGTTTCATATGTCAGAAAGCTAAGCAGAAATCTCACTAAAAGAGTATATAGGATAAGTTGTATAGGAAGAGATGGTTATTCATGCAGGATAACACCAGTACTTAGGCCCGTGTTATTTACTTATTTAATTAATTAATTTACCATTTATTTATTTATTTGTTTATTTTTTGGTAAATAATCTCTGATGACTGTCATGTCAGTGTAGATATTTGGAGAGGTACAAGTCAAGCAGGGCACTATATTAAACATCAGGTCAATTGATATGTGAATAAAGTGAAAGTATGGCTACTTTTGACCTATATAAGTTACAAAAAAAAGATAATATTTGCCAAGAAAATGATTTTCTAACCGCAGCTTAGTGATGGTGATCAATGGAAAGGTAGATATTAACATCAGTACCCAGATCTCTGGTAACTGTGTCCATATTTACTTACATTTTTTTATTTACTTTTTTCATTGACAGGGTATAACACCAATTACAGCATGATCAGTTTGCTGGCTCATTGTGAGTTACATTCAAAATAGTGGCAACAAAAGTGTAGCAAATACAACTAACAGTAGAATACAAAAGTAATACAAACTGGTCACAAAAAAGAGTGAAGCTATGTACAAATGTTGTATCATATTGAGGAATACATTTTACAGGCAGAAAGCTGTAATCAGAGGAGTACCAAGAAAAGAGAGAGAAGCAAGATTAGCCTTGGAAATCATAGCAGATAGTACATGCATTTAGTTAACTAAGCAAGAGACAAGCAATGGTAAAGACACAGATTCCAAGGAGGCAGAGAGACTGAGAAAGGTAAATGTAAGATGACATTGAGCAAACAAAAAGAAAAACTAAGTACATACTTACAGAAAGCAGAAGCACTGTGCTCACCTGTACAGGATGGCATAAATGGGGTGTTGTGTTGGAAAATTTACATGTGCAGAATAGTGTTTATTAATGGTATATCCTACATTTTGACATTTGCATTTGTATTACTCAAGCAAACATTTTTGAGATGGAGTCTGGACCTAATGTAGTTAGTATGCTCAGTGAGATAGTGTGGGAGGGTTTGCTACAGTTTTGGAGCAAGTACGAAGAGAGCTTAGTGTCAGTGCTACATAGTTTAATGGATGGGATTTGGAGAGTAGGGTCTTCTGTATACTTATGTTTGTGTGTCATAGGATTACAGGATCATAGGACCATAGGAGGTTACTAGGCTAATGGCCTAAGGGCCCTTACAAGCCTAGTCAAGTCCCACCTGTGTTCCCAAGGGTGTGGTTCAAGCAGACACTAACATAAGCACCTATTGGCCCTGTCCAAGAGGGACACAGGTGGAACCCGCAGCGGTGAATTTCTGATAACCCATCCAATCTTCCAAATTGTGATTAAATAGAGGCGACAAGGGGCTTTGTTTAACTTGAATAGGAAGCTTGATCTAAAGGTGGGGAAACCTCTGTGAGACAAATTTGTCTCTGCACCAAGTTCTGTTGATGTCACATACACGGTTAATGTCCTGTGAATGAGTGAACTGTATGCCATTCGACTTGCAGATGTGCAGCATTTCCATTAAAGCTTGGCCAGTGATTGCTCTATATGCAAGCATAGCAGTCTGTACAACACAAAGTAAAGCGACAATGATTTCAGTCTGTCCACATAAGACATATCTTGAAGACCCTGAATGTCCTTCATAAGGAACCTTTGTGGTCTCTCCAATTGCTGTAGGTGTTTGGAAAGGAACATATCAAAGGGGGCATTGTACTCTATTATTGGCTTGATTAGAGAAGAGTACAGGGGGGTTATAACATCTTTTTATCTGGAGGCAATGCCCTTACATATGAGATGAGCAATATAAAATGCCCTTCTTACCACTGTGGAGATGGTGATCAAAGTAAGGTTGCTGCCAACCTGTGTGCCCAGATCTCTCACCACTGACTGTGTGCTTAGGGTATTGCTATTGATGTGGCAGTTTGCAGGAATGTCACCCTTGCTGAAGGGGATGATAATGC
This sequence comes from Protopterus annectens, assembly GCF_019279795.1. NCBI lineage: Eukaryota > Metazoa > Chordata > Ceratodontiformes > Protopteridae > Protopterus > Protopterus annectens. The sequence continues at coordinate 591,537,097 of NC_056744.1, forward strand.
ATTGTTTTGCATTAAGTATAAGACCATTAGTTTGGCACCAGCCATTAGTCTGCATAAGAGCTTCTTGTAAGATTTTGACATCACTAGGGGTTTCAATGATCATTCCCAGTTTGCAGTCAACATCAAACTTTGTCAACCACAGTCCTTTAGTTTTAGCCTATATTTCAAGAACTAGTTTCCGAACAGTAGTAGTCCCAGAACTGATCCCTGTAGAACACCACTGTTTATGGGTCTGCTGAAAGAGTTGGAGTCCTCTAGTTTGACCGTATGAGTTCTATCAGTGAGCCAGTTTGCAACCTACCTGACAAGATATGGGTTGATACACAGCTGGGTGAGTTTATCAATGATGCCTGAGTGGAGGGCTGTGTCAAAGGCCTTGGCTAAGTCTAGGTAGGCCACATGCACAGATCTGCCCTTGTCTATTGCTTTGGTGACTGTCATGAAGAAGTCCATTAAGTTTAACAGGCATAATCTCCCCTTGACAAAGCCAAAATGGGTGAGGTTGTGCATTTGGAGATTTCCTATATCTTTGTTAATAAGGTCCATGATGATTTATTCTATGGCCATGCAGAGAAGGCTGGTCAGACTAATGGGTCTATAGTTCTTGGGGTCTGTGGACTGGGACAAAGACAGTGCTTAGCCTGGGATTGAAAAGCGTGCTCAATGGTGATGCTAATTCTTGTTTTAACCCATGTATAACACAGCCCAGGACGTTGTCTTGTCCCATAGAGGCTGTGGTTTTGGCTTTGAATAGGGCATTTTAGACCTGCTCCTCGGAGATACTAGGCAGGGGACAGGTGTTAGTGATGGTTGGGGGTTTATGTGGCGGGGATGAGGAATAAAGTTTTCATTGAACCTTTCAGCCGGCAGATTTGCTATATCCAAAGGTTCTATATATGTAGTACCATTAACTAAGAGCTCAGCAAAATCTGGACCTTACCTTTGAGGTTACAGATGTAACTAAAGAACACCTTGTGGTTATCTTTGGTTAGGGAAGCTAATTTGGATTCGTAGTTAGCTTTGAAGGACTTCTATAGGAGTCTTATTTGCTTGTTTAAGTTGAGGAGTGAGAGTTTCCAGTTTTGAGACCATTCCTTCCTACTTTTAGACAACAGTTTCTTTCTCCAGTTGTATGGTTTGTTTCTCCTTGAAGATCTTGCTTTAGTTCTATCAGATATGGAAGAGTCAATACAATTGTACAGGTGCTTGAATAAAGCATTGTTGTATAACTCAGCAGAGGTGTCTGTTCCATCAGAGGGGGGAGGGGCTATGAAGCTATTTATTCGTCACATCAGAGGTTGTAATTCAACTTGGAGAAGTTTTTTTAGTCTAGTTATTGCTAAGGGGGTTCTTGAGTTATAGTTATCTCTAGCAAGACTGATTTGTGGTCATATCTCACCAGGGATGGCCACACATTGGGAGTGGTGCAGTAGTCCCCCATGTTCGGCAAGGCTCAAAAGACAAACCCACCTCCTTAGATAACACAAGGAAAAAGAAATTAAGGGAAATGCTGCTCAACGCCAGAAGTCTAAACCTCAAGATGCACGCACTCGAGGCTCTCCTCAGTATGGAGAATATCGATATCTGTGCAGTAACAGAAACCTGGCTCAAGGCTCCCGAGAGCACCCCAGCACTACCAGGCTATACCTCATGCCATGCTTTTCGGCTCCAAAACTCAGACCGAACCACAAGAGGAGGGGGAGTATCCATATTCATCAAAGATACCCATACTTCCAGGCTAGTGGCACTGCACGAAGCATCTGAGACCATCCATGTGCAAATAAACAGTTGGCAAAACTGCCTTCCAGTTTGTAGCCTGCTACAGACTACCCTCCCAAACTCAGGAACCTCACTCGGCTTTCCTGAAGACACTGGAGAATATGAAGGTCTCTCCAAACACCATTATATTGGGTGACTTTAACTACCCAAACATAGACTGGGAACACTACTCAAGCCCCAACTCCCTAACCCTACGGTTCATAGAATTTATAAACTCAAATGCTATGGAACAACTGGTCACCACTCCCACAAGAGGGGAAAACATATTGGACCTGATCATCACCAACATGGGGACTCTATGTTCCATACCAGAGGTATACCCCTCATTGGTAAGATCTGACCATAAATTAATCACTATGGACATCCATATCCCGTCCCCACCCCTAGCAAAGGAAACCACGGTCAAAAACTTCTCAAAAGCAAACTTCCCACTTCTCAAAACTGAGGTGGAATCCTTCAAAGCCCCAAGGCCAGTGGAAAATACGGCCCAAATCACAGAATCCTTTACAAACACATTCTATGGATACCTACAGGAATGCATGGATCATGCTATCCCAAATAAAACCAAGACACACTCCTCCAAGGGCAGGAGACCTGTCTGGTGGACCCCAGCCATAAATAAGCTGCACAACAGAAGGAGGAAGCTACTACATGATAGAGCAAAATCCCTGAAAGGGAAGGCAACTCTGATCAGTACTAGCAAGAAACTACGATCCCTCATAAAATCATCTAAGGCTAGCTTTGAAAGAAAAATTGCACAAGACGCTAAAGATAATAACAAGGCCTTCTTTAGTTGTGTCAGAAACCTGGGTGGAAACTCCCAAATATGCTCTGAGTTAGTGCAAAATGACAAAAAATACACTGAACCCACAGACATTGCCAACATCCTGGCAGACAGGTTCAGTGCAAACTCCCCCCCCCTTCCCCCTCAAATGAGCAAATGACTATGCCAACAGAGTGTAGCCTCCCTGACATCACAGATGCACAGGTGAGAGCTTCCCTCTCCAAAGCAAAAAACACAGCATCAATGGGACCGGACGGTGTCCCAGGCTGCGTTTTACATGAGCTCCAAGAAGAACTGAACCGTCACTTAAAATCACTATTCAGTCTCAGCCTTACAACAGGATATGTACCCAAAGAATGGCATACAGCAACAGTGGTCCCATAAAGGTGGTGCCACAACAGACCCCGGAAACTATTGCCCTATAAGCCTAACTAGCCTGGTCTGCAAAGCTATGGAGCGTATCCTCATGGAACTCATAAACAAAGACATTGGGAACCTCCAAACACTGGATCATACCCAATTCGGCTTTGTTAAGGGCAGATCTTGCCTCTTGAACTTGGTCGATTTCTTTGAAACAGTCACCAAGGCCATAGATGAAGGGAAGGTAGTCCACACGGCCTACCTTGACCTTGCAAAAGCCTTCGACACAATACCCCACTCGGGCATCATAAATAAGCTCACCAACTTAAATATCAACCCCTATGTCACAAGATGGGTTGCAAACTGGCTTAGGGATAGAACCCACATGGTCAGAATTGCAGGTGCCATGTCAGACTCTAAACCAGTTACAAGTGGCATCCCACAAGGCTCAGTCCTGGGACCTCTCTTGTTCGGTATATATTTCTCTGAGGTACAGGCTAACACAGGAGGACTATGGCTGACAAAGTTTGCAGATGACTGCAAACTGGGGGCCATAATCAACTCGCCGGCTGACACAAGCATCCTCCAAAAAGATCTCACAGAGACGGATAACTGGTGCCAGAGCCATGGCCTAAAGCTAAATGCCAAAAAGTGCATAGTCATCCCCTTTGGGAAAAACAAAGTGCCCACAAATTAATCCATTAAGTACGGAAGAAGTAATTAGGGATTTGGGGACCCAAGTAGATTCCAATCTCTCTTTTGACAATCACATTGCCAAAGTGGTTAGTAAGACATTCTATATAGCCCACCTTATCACAAAGTGGTTCACATCTAGATCAAGAGAGGTCATTGTGTCCCTCTACTCATCACTCATCAGGCCCATAATTGAATACAATGCCCCATTTGGGATGTACCTTACCCGACACCTGCTACAACTAGAAAGACCCCAAAAGTACCTTACAAAGAGGATCAAGGGACTCAAACAGATGCCCTACGCAGTTAGGCTAAAGAAACTCCAGCTCTACTCAGTTGCTTACCGCCTGCTCAGAGGCGACATGTGCCTGACGTATAAAGCCATGTCCAACCCAGAATTAATGGACATGCTCCACCTCAAGAAAACCAAATCCATCAGAGGTACATGCTCCAGTGACTTAAACCTCAGAACAGAAATAAATAGAGCATGCTGGAGGGACAGATTCATATCCCAGAGGCTCCCCTCACTCTGGAACAAAATCCCAATCCATGTTAGACAGAGCCGCTCAATGACCCTCTTCAAGAAGAATCTTGACGTTTGGATGGGAGATCATAAATTTACCCCTGGGATCTCTTCTGTGTCACTGCTAGACAGAGGCATGGTAAACTAACCTTAAATGGGCTATCTTCTGTGACCTACTATACAGAGGCACAGTCATCTAATCTAAAAAGGGTTGCGAAAGCCAAACACACTCTGGCTAGGCTTCTAAATGCCCTAGGGCAGATAGCCTAGTATCAACCTATGAACCTATGAACCTATGTTTGTGAGCACCGGGTCCAGGATGTTTGAGCCTCCTGTGGGTGTGTCAACCAGCTGGTCCAGGGCATTGAAGTTAACAAAGTCCAGGAACCTTTGGGCAAGTGAGTTACAACAGTTATAATTTACCTTCTCTACAGACGGGTAATAAAAGTCACCCAAAACCAGGGTCTTTGGTAGTATCTTGATTGACTGAAGTAGATCCATGTAGGCTGAGTGGATGTCCTGATTCATGGAGAGGGCCCTATAGATGGCAATGACCTTAAGAGGGGTCTTACCTACAGTCAATTGCACCTGAAGTAATTCAAAGGAATCGTGCTGTTTAACTAATCTAGAGGTATATTTATCTTTGATGAATATTGATACACCACCTCCTTTAGTTCTCATGCCTTCAGTTTGTGGTCTGAAAGTGTGAAAGGAACTGTAACCTGGTGTAGCTGGAGTGATCTCCGCAGTCTTAAACCAGGTTTCAGTGACTGCACAAATGTCAGCATTTTCCAGAGTGAGGACTGCTTTCAGTGCGTGCAATTTCTGGTTCAGAGTCCTAGCATTTAGCAACATAACTTTGAGGTTGTTTTTAGAGTATAATTTTACATTGGGAATTTTGTTCTTCTGATATTACCTAAAAAAGGCACTATGGGGATTACAAGACCCTTAGCCAGTAACCGAAATCCCAGGGGTGACAGATGAAGACCATCTTTGGAAAAGCATCGAGGTCTGTCGACCATGTCATCCAAGGCTGACTGATAATGGATCCCCTTTGAATGATGGAAGAAACTAAGCCAATTGTTGAAGTTAATCATTTTTTATTTGCATTGAGGTATCATCCTAGGCAAAGGTAAAATGCTGCTTAAGGCTAGGGACATACCTGCATGAGACACATAATTCAAGAGCTCAGTCATGTATCTCTTCATATAGTCCATTGTGGTATATTTCAAGTAATTCACACAAGTATGGATTATGACAGAGTCATAGCAATGCCTGTGGTTGAGAGACTTGAGTGCGTGTGTTATGTGGTGGATCATGGCTCCTGACAGGCACCTGACTGTGACTTCTCCTTGTTCAACCTGGTGAGGAGGACATCTGTGTGTCTCAATACTGAGTCTCCTGTGACCAGAACATTTGGTTTTGAGGTGTTTTGCCTTAGATGCTTAATTGCTGAGACACATATATGTGTATTGTCATGTGTAGTGGTGGATTCTATTCATGTATCAGTATATGTATGTTGTTTCCACTTGAGAGGTCTCTGTTTTTTAGTAGGCTCTTATTAAGTATTTTCATCTGTGTGAGTTTATGTGTCTTGACCTTATCTTGTGTGAGAGGGCAGTTACATGTGATGACAACCTGTTGTATGCTTTATTTATTGTTATGTGAGAGGACTGATTATAATTTCATGGTATAGTTACTTCTCTAACATACTGCATTTGTTTGCTTTAAGAGCAAGTGGTTGCTTGTACACATGAGGGAATTGCCATATTGCCGCAGGATGACCCTGTCAATCGAGGTTGGCTGTAGAAATGGTGGGAAACTGCCTGTCCATTATTGTAGGTATATACTGTAGTAACTAGTGGGGATGGGCTAGATGGACCAGGGTTTGCTTGTGAGACCAACAGAGGCAGCTATTCTGTGGTGGACTAAGGGTCGAAGACTGCGTCAACACCTCAGAAAGCGCAGCTAAGATGCTCACTGGGTATCAATGCTCAGCTGCATTGTGCACAGAGAGGCAGTGTAGCTAATGATGGTTCTCTAGCAGATATCAAGGGAAAATGTGTGTTTCTAAGCTTTTGCATCTATGCATGGCAGCACTAAACTATTGCATGGTGAACAGATATGCTAAGAAGCAGGACTTAAATACAAGCAAAGTTAAACAGTTTTAATACAAACTAACCAATGGGAAAGCCCAAAACTGAACCTTTTTCCAGCAATCCCCAACTCAGATGGGTCCTTAGCTACACACTTCTACCAGAAGGGTACAGAAGAGCCTTTTTAATGTAGGGTAGCTGTTTTTAGTGCTCAGGTAGTACCAAACAGCCTAGATTCAGCAAATCTGAATATAGCTTCATATGTTATGAAATACAGAAGTTCTAGAATTTCAAAGTGCAGAAAAAAGAGTCACAGCATTAAAAATAGCAAAGGAGGTAGTTGATTTTTGAATATATAAGAAGATTTTTGGAGGTGAGCCAGTCATTATCCCCAAAAGGTCAGTTTGTTGTTGGGTTTGGAGTACCTGTTGTGCTTGCTTGGATCTCTAGGTAAGTAAACATGTCATCAGCATATAAGAGGAGATGCAACCGCAGTAGGTCAAGGAGTAACTTATTTATAAATATGGAAATAGTATCAGGACAAGTACTGATCCATGTGGTACATGTGAATGAGTGTAGACAGTATGGGACAGAGAGGATCCAGTCTTCACAGTGAAGGATCTGTTATTCAGAAAATCTTTAAACCGCTGGATTGATTCAGAGCTGATGCTAATATCCAAGAGGTGGTCTAGTAACATTGAGTGGCCTACCATGTCACAGGCTTGGTTCAGGTCAGTGAAAATGACACCATTAATGTTTCCCTTATTCATGTTACTGATTATGTCATCCATTGGAGCCCAGAGTGGAATCAATGTGTGCCCCTGCTTTCTCAAAAGCCATGTTGTTTGTGGGAGAAATTTCATTCAGATATGAGGTAAGTTGCCTGCAAATGTGTTTTTCAAGTGTTTTGCTGAGGATAGCAAGTATGGTGATGGGCTGGTAATGGATGTTTAAGGAGGGTTTTGGATGTTTAGGAACAGGTCAGAAGAAGGCTGGATAGCAAGTATGGTGATGGGCTGGTAATGGATGTTGAAGGAGGGTTTTGCATGTTTAGGAACAGGTCAGAAGAAGGCTGGATAGCAAGTATGGTGATGGGCTGGTAGCGGATGTTGAAGGAGGGTTTTGGATGTTCAGAAGAAGGCTGACTTCCAGATTGTGGGCTTAATGTTAGTTGGGAAGCTATGGTTAAAAATATGCTTTTATGGAGGGGGGGGGTGAGTGGGTGGCACTGTAGTTTCTATAATGATAAAGAAACCAAGGGCACAAGTTGTCTTTTCCAGGGAGATAGTTAAGTGATCACAAAAAAGAGTGATAAAGTAATGGAGTAATTGTGTTGCTGTGATTTTTGTAAATTACAATTGGGAAAGATACTTAGGAGTTTAGGGTTCTATGTGAGAAGGAAAGGATTGTGTCATCAACATGGTATGAGGACTTGTGTTAATACAGTATAAAAGTAAACACTATTGCATTTCTTTGTGCTAAGGCTGAGCTGATGTTTAACACATGAGACACTGGTCTGATCTAATCCTTGCTTTAGAACCTAAGTATTATTAGGTGATTTCACAGCTATGCACAGGTTGCAGTCATTAGCAAATCAGTTCATCACAATATTTTGACCTCTTTTTTTCTAGTCAGAGTAATAGATGCCAGAGTTGAACATTTAAACCTTAGCAACATGAGTAATATCTGTAAATCAGTTTGCTATGTAGTTGAAAGAAAGTCATATCTATAAATCAGTTTGCTATGCAGTTGAAACATAGGGGATACTGTTGAGCTAAGTGAGTTTTTTATCAGTAACAACTGCATGCATTGAGGGTGTTGAAAATGTTGTCCAAGTTGAGACAAAAAGCATTGAGAGGCTGGCACACAATACAAACCCTCAGTCACCCTTTTAAAGAAGTCAGCTATCTACACAATCTGTACTTTACAGGTCTGATCTAGTTGGGGTTACTTAATTAAAGGTTTACTATGTAATTGTTAATTAGCTCAAGAGTTATATATTTCAGTGGTATGCAAACAATATGTATGTTTGCTAGTGCATTATTTGGTAACAAGTCAAACAGCACATTACTGAAAAATATAAACAACAATAAGAAAAGTGCATCATTTCTTAAAAGAATCTAACAAGACATTCTTGTTTCCAACGTTATACAATTTATGCATCTGTATTTGCCAAGGGAAAGTTCAGTATAATTTTCTTGGAAATTTTGTAAAGAAGGTAAGGTATTCATCATGAGTTCATATAAACTACTATGTGACTACACTGCTGACATGATTAATAAAAAACTTAACATAGTCTGTTGCATAAACTTATGATAATTTCTGTGGCTGAAAATCCAATATAAAATACAAAAAATAAATACCCCATGGGATTCACTAATGCCTATACTAAGTGTACACCATTCTGAGTGAATGGACAACATAAGCATAACTCTAATGATTGCCAAGTAAACCTGTAATATTTTACTCACATCTCATAAAAGTATAACAAGTAAATTAAATAGTAACACAGTGTTTTATTACTCTGCTCTATACATTTATTAAAGCATATTTCCAATATTTTGTAAACCTCAGTCCTAGAATCTAGAGTGAGTAGTTTTACAATGCATAAAAGAATACAGTTTTGTTACATTATCGATTTTTCAGTCATGGCATGTTAAACCAAAAAAGCTCAGACCGGTCCATTTTGCACTATATCTCCATATCCAACTTTTGTACATTATACACAGAACATAAAGGTATATATGTTTAATCATTGCTTTTACCATTCAATTCAACCATACCACCTGTGCCTCATTTAATTACTACGCCCTCATATTATAATACTCGCTCCTGTTCTTCATTTCTTCTCCAGTATCCCTCGCCTCTCTTATGTATACCTCTCCACACTATGCCCTTCTTTTCATTTAATCTGTTTATACCAGAAGAATCCAGGGTATAAACATATTGCCCTGTTATATTCACTGCCACTTGCATTATCTATTGTCATATCCTTTCTGTCCTGACACTACTAATGCCCATTTTTGAACCTTTACTGATTTATTCCTTTAGTCGTCCTGCTATTAATAAAATCTCCCTCATTTTATTTCTCCCATACACCCCCTGCCCTTAATCTCTATCAAATAAACCTAATATCCTTGAAACAACGGATGTAGGTGTAGAAACAGAAAGATGAGTGCCAAGCTACAATCCCACCACAATCACAGTTCCATCAAGATCCTGTGGTAAAATACCTTGTAAAAAAAGATTCCAGTTTGTAAAACAAAAATAATTTATTAACAATCCAGACTTAAACTGAACGCTTTCATCTCCAAAAGTTGCGGGACTTCAGAGTAACAAAGTAGCATTGGCTTTCACATTTAAACTCAAAAAGCCTGACAGAGTTACAGTGTTACTAGTGAGACCATTCTCTTAAAGCTACAGAATGTTTTATCCATGTTCTGATTATGTCATCCATTGGAGCACAGAGTGGAATCAATGTGTATCCCTGCTTACTCAAAAGCCATGTTGTTTGTGGGAGACATTTCATTCAGATATGAGGTAAGTTGTCTACAAATGTGTTTTTCAAGTGTTTTGCTGAGGATAGCAAGTATGGTGATGGGCTGGTAATGGATGTTGATGGAGGGTTTTGGATGTTTAGGAACAGGTCAGAAGAAGGCTGGATATCAAGTATGATGATGGGCTGGTAGTGGATGTTGAAGGAGAGTTTTGGATGTTTAGGAACAGGTCAGAAGAAGGCTGGATAGCAAGTATGATGATGTGCTGGTAGTGGACATTGAAGGAGGGTTTGGGATGTTTAGGAACAGGTCAGAAGAAGGCTGACTTGAAGATTGTGGGCTTGGTGTTAGTTTTGAAGCTATGGTTAAAAATGTTTTTTTGGAGGGGGGGTGTTGGTGGCACTGTAGTTTCTATAATGATAAAGAAACCAAGGGCACAAGTTGTCTTTTCCAGGGAGATAGTTAAGTGATCACAAAAAGAGTGATAAAGTAATGGAGTAATTGCATGGCTGTGATTTTTGTAAATTACAATTGGGAAAGATACTTAGGAGTTTAGGGTTCTATGTGAGAAGGAAAGGATTGTGTCATCAACATGGTATGAGGACTTGTATTAATACAGTATAAAAGTAAACACTATTGCATTTCTTTGTGCTAAGGTTGAGCCCACATTTAACACGAGACACTGGTTTGATCTAATCCTTGCTTTAGAACCTAAGTATTATTAGGTGATTTCCAGCTATGCACAGGTTGCAGTCATTAGGAAATCAGTTCATCACAATATTTTGACCTCTTTTTTTCTAGTCAGATTAATAGATGCCAGAGATGAACATTTAAACCTTATCAACATGAGTCGTATCTGTAAATCAGTTTGCTATGTAGTTGAAACTGGATCGTATCTGTAAATCAATTTGCTATACAGTTGAAAGAAAGTCATATCTGTAAATCAGTTTGCTATGCAGTTGAAACATAGGGGATAATGTTGAGCTAAGTGAGTTTTTTATCAGTAATAACTGCATGCATTGAAGGTGTTGAAAACCTTGTCTAAGTTGAGACAAAAAAGCATTGACAGGCTGACACACAATCCAAACCCTCAGTTACCCTTTTAAAGAAGTCAGCTATGTACACGATCTGTACTTTACAGGTCTGATATAGTTGGGTTTACTTAATTAAAGGTTTACTATTTAATTGTTAATTAGCTCAAGAGTTATATATTTCAGAGGTATGCAAACAATATGTATGTTTGCTAGTGCATTATTGGGTAACAAGTCAAACAGCACATTACTGAAAAATATAAACAACAATAAGAAAAGTGCATCATTTCTTAAAATAATCTAACAAGACATTCTTGTTTCCAACGTTATACAATTTATGCATTGTATTTGCCAAGGGGTAGTTCAGTATGATTTCTTGGAAATTTTGTAAAGAAGGTAAGGTATTCATCATGAGTTCATATAAACTAGTATGTGACTTCACTGCTGACATGATTAATAAACAACTTAACATAGTCTGTTGCATAAACTTATGATAATTTCTGTGGCTGAAAATCCAATATAAAATACAAAAAATAAATACCCCATGGGATTCATTAATGCCTATACTAAGTGTACACCATTCTGAGTGAACGGACAACACAAGCATAACTCTAATGATTGCCAAGTAAACCTGTAATATTTTACTCACATCTCATAAAAGTATAACAAGTAAATTAAATAGTAACACAGTGTTTTATTGCTATGCTCTATACATTTATTAAAGCATATTTCCAATATTTTGTAAACCTCAGTCCTAGAATCTAGAGTGAGTAGTTTTACAATGCATAAAAGAATACAGTTTTGTTACATTATCGATTTTTCAGTCATAGCATGTTAAACCAAAAAAAGCTCAGACCAGTCCAGTTTGCACTATATCTCCATATCCAACTTTTGTACATTATACACAGAACATAAAGGTATATATGTTTAATCATTGCTTTTACCATTCAATTCAACCATACCACCTGTACCTCATTTAATTACTACGCCCTCATATTATAATACTCGCTCCTGTTCTTCATTTCTTCTCCAGTATCCCTCGCCTCTCTTATGTATACCTCTCCACACTATGCCCTTCTTCTCATTTAATCTGTTTATACCAGAAGAATCCAGGGTATAAACATATTGCCCTGTTATATTCACTGCCACTTGCATTATCTATTGTCATATCCTTTCTGTCCTGACACTACTAATGCCCATTTTTGAACCTTTACTGATTTATTCCTTTAGTCGTCCTACTATTAATAAAATCTCCCTCATTTCATTTCTCCCATACACCCCCTGCCCTTAATCTCTATCAAATAAACCTAATATCCTTGAAACAACGGATGTAGGTGTAGAAACAGAAGGATGAGTGCCAAGCTACAATCCCACCAAAATCACAGTTCCAGCAAGATCCAGTGGTAAAATACCTTGTAAAAAAAGATTCCAGTTTGTAAAACAAAAATAATTTATTAACAATCCAAACTTAAACTGAACGCTTTCATCTCCAAAAGTTGCAGGACTTCAGAGTAGCGAAGTAACATTAGCTCTCACATTTAAACTCAAAAAGCCTGACAGAGTTACAGTGTTACTAGTGAGACCATTCCCTTAAAGCTACAGAATGTTTTAAACAAAGAAAAAAAATTAGTAGCAACACTGCAATACATAACATATAAAAAATGTTAAAATCATTGGAAACATCAAACCAACCTATAAGAATGTGCGTTTACAAAATGTAACCTAATATCCTTACCCTGTATTAAACAATTTATTCCTTATTATTCTCATAGTCTGCCATTCTCTCTTTCACTGTGAAAGTTATGCATTTCTTTACCCCACATTTCCATCAGTCTGGACTTTTCCATTGACCCTCCTATCCCAATGTTCTTTGTGTCTTTGTCTCTATAACCACACCCTCCAAATGCTGTCATAACACATATGGGACATTGATTTACATATACTGGTAAAGCACTGAGGCTAAGGAAAGAACCTTCTTTAGAAGAGAAATTTCTTAGTTTCATTGTATTTTCATCTATATATCATTATGTGTGTTAATTTTCAAGGAAAGTTGACGCACCACCAAGCCCCACTTAATAGCCTGCCTTTCTAGGAAGTGAGAAACTAGTATTGATGCACTTAACACAGAGGTACAGTAGCCCATGCATTCATTTAGCTATTGAGGTGTTGTGGATTCAGTCTTTTTTGATGTCATGACAGGGTTTTTCAAATTTGAGAACATTTTTAGGCCAGCACCCTTATTAGCAAAAAAAAAAAGGAAAAAAAGACACAAAAACACCATACATTTTGCACCAAAGTGGCATACGTTGTTGTATGATATGGTCACACCTTCAAACTGTTGTTATTTACACTTGCTTCAGAAAGTGATTAATAAACTTTAAACAAATGCATCGAGGGGAAAGTAAGGGCTGCAAAATATGTCAAAACTTATAAACCTTTTTTGTTCGGTACTTAAAAAGCCATACATTTATTTGAATTACTTTAAAGTGCATTGTTTATTTTCTGAAATGTCTTTGTTTTACATTAAATTTCTTGTTATACTCCTCATGTCAAATTTGCAAGCAAATTTTCAAAAAATGAATATTCATAGTTCATAGTTAGGTTCATAGTTATATATACTAGGCTAATGACCACCAAGGCCTTTATAAGCCTAGCTTTGCAATCCAAACCGATTGTGTCCCTAAGTGTTTTGGGAATTTATTAGGAGTGTGTGTGTTAGAAAGTTTCCAGAGGTCATGTGTGGAGGGGTGCGTTAGTTTGGGCATTACTGCTGGTGTCAGTCTATCACGCACAACCAGACCATGGGTGAATTTCCAATTTTCCATCTGTTGGACAAGCTTATGCTTAAATAGGGCTAGGGATGGACTCTGCTTCACATGGATGGGGAGCACATTCCAGAACATGGGGATCCTCTGAGACATGTAGCTGTCTCTCCAGCATATCTTAAGTCACAAGCAAAATTTATATCCATGGATCAAGTGGTTCTGATGTTGTTCATTTTGCAGATGTGCAAAAGGTCCATCAGAGCTGGTTCCAAGGATGTCTTGTATGTCAGGCATAAGTTACCTCTCATTAACTTATAAGAGGCAGAGAATAGAGCTAGGGCATTAAGGTGCTCCATATAGGACAATGTATTTATACCCTGGATTCTTCTAGTAAGGAATCTTTGTGGGCATTCCAACTGTTGAATATGTTTACATACATACACGCATACATACTTTTGAAGCAGGGGCATTAAAGTACCTTCTAGCCTGCCTATACAGCTGTTCACATGATAAGTATCTAACTGTTCACAAAAATATCTAAACTAGTGTTTGCTTTAATGAAATTTGGTAGTCTATTCCATGCATCAGCTGCTTTCTCAATGAACCAATTATTTTATTATTTTATTTTATTTTTATTTTACATTTGTTTACCAGGGGTGTCTGACTGAGCCAAAAAGGCCCTTTTTCAGCAGAGGCCCAGGGAGAAAAGCTCCACATAGAAAAATTACAGATACATTTAGATATTTAGACAAAAGAAAAAAGACAATTAGTATACTTCTCATTCCTATAGAATCTTCTACACAGGTTGTCTGATGATTCTCTACTACTTTTTGATAACCCCAATCATTCACAGAGGTAGCTGTCGCTAAATGCCATATATTCCTGAATAAGGTCTCCCCTTGAATAGCTATATGAGACACTGTACAAGTTCAGATATTTTAATCTTTTATGATAACTTACATTTTCACATCCATGGATGACCTTGGTATAATTTAATTGTTCTTTTTCCAGTTTATTCATGTTTTTTTTCCTATATAATGTATCCATATTGTTATTTCATACTCAAGTTTGGGTTTCATGTAACTAGCAAACAATGATTTCATCATTTCTGATTTCCTAGACTTTGCACATTTTTATACATCCTATAGTTCTTTAATTATCTTTAGCCAATCGGTTGATATGATTAGAAAAACTCAAAGCTAGATCTACCCATATACCAAGGTCCTTGAATAAATCTACAGTTTCAATTACTGTGTACTGCATTAGATATTCATCTTTCAATTTATATATCCCAAATCTCATATACTTAATTTTTGATGTATTTATAAGCATATTATTCTACTGTGCTCAAATGGTCAATTTATTCAAGTTTTTTTTTTTTTTTTTTGCAGATATGCCCTATCTGTAACACATAGAATCAGTTTACCCAATTTCAAGATATCTGAATACAGACTATAATACACCTCAGAAGAAAAAAGATAAATCTGAAAGGTACAATATAAATTATTTTCTCTATGAAAGATTGTCTTACATTAATTAAAATGGTAATGCTACCTAAAATCTTCTTTTGCATTCAGTCACTAACTGCAATCTCATCCTTTAAAGAAAATAAAAACTATTCTTCTAAAATTTATTTGGTATCCAAATAAAGTAAGGATATCTTTTGAATGTCATACAAAAAGCTGTGAAGAAGATGGTAGATGTTTTCCAAATGTTGATTTTTATCCTAAGTCTGTCATCATAAAAGTTATATAGCTCAATGGCTTAACTCATCAAATGAAAGCAAATGAAAATTAATACATGAAATGATTTAATTTGCTTAAAATAAATTTGCTGTAGGGACTATTGGATCTTAAAAGATTTTTGTATGAATGAAGATAATTTTATTTACATTGCTTTTGTCAGTTGTATCCTTTCCCTAACTATATGGTTAAAAATCTTATATTTATATTGTTTCCCATAGCATTTATAACTGCATGTTTAGTAAAATATAATTTGAGTAAAATGTTAGATTTCAAAAATAGTGATATATATATAATGCTTGCATCAGTTCCTAAATGGTAATAAAATACATTCATCAGATTATATTCTACCCAAGTGATAAAATAGAAGTTGTGTTTGATTCACTTATGAAATCTGTTCCATTTTTTTTTTACTTTTAATGAACATTACTAGTAATGTATTAGATAATAATTTATCTAGAATTTACAGAATAAGTAGAACAGATTTTATTTTTACTGATGTTACATATTTTAATTATTCTACAGAAATGAATAATGAAGTTGTTTTCAGATGTTAATAAAATATCACTAAAATCTGCAAGTAAATCTATATCTTTACTGTATTGGGAAGTATTCACTTGGACGTATTTACAAAGAGCTTTTATAACTCCATATAAGGTTGCATTAATATATAAATTAACAAATATGTATTGCTGGAGATGTGGTGAAACATTGGACACAGACTGGGATCACTTTTTGGACAGAGTTTAGAAATTTTACCCAAGCATTGTGATCAGACAGGTTTAGTATTACCAATTCATTGATTTGATTTAATTCTCCAAGTCCAGACTTTAAACCTAAATCACAAGTGCATCTTCTATAGTCTATTTTAACAACAGCTAGGAAAGTAATCACAAAAATTTGGAAAAGCAAAACTCTCCCATTATTTATATAATTCATATATTTAGCTAGGAGTGTATGTAAAAGTGAATTGTCAACTATTAAGATTAGAAGCCGTAATGTTGCACATTTATCTATATCTTCAAAAATATTAATGGTTTGATTATTTTAAAAGGAAAATCTTGTTATGGACTATTTTAAATAGAGTTAGTGCTACTGTATTTTAATTTTTTTTTATTTATTGTTATGGCTAAAATGTAGTTTTTTTTATAAAAAAAGATAAAATATAAACAAGTAAGGGCCTAGCTCTGAGTCCTGTAGGGCACCCTGACTGTAACCTATAATTTCACATGTCAATTTACTGAAGGTAGCTTTCCATGTCCTATTTGTAAGCCTTGCAGCTGTCTATCTTGGCCATCTTATCAAGAATACATGAATACCAATTTGTTTTAATTTATTGATCAATGTTTCATGTCTGACTCTATCAAATGCTGAAGTTAAAGCTATTACATCACAGCACATTTTTTCACTTATAGCTGTTATTATATTGTTATAGAACGTCATGCTACAGGTGGTAATAGATCTATTTTCAACATATGCATGTTCATGCAATGCTGACAATAACCTATCCATGTATTACCTGCCACATTATTTTTTCATAACATGAAAGAAGACTTAAGGGTCTACATGATTCTGGGTTTGCCCTACTTCCATTTCCTTTAAAGATAGGTTTAATTAGTGCATGTCTACCATCTTAAGGAATCTCCCCATATTTATATGATCTATGAAATAATAAATGTAATGTAATAGTAGTGTAATTTCTTTCTGAAGTGTTCTTAGGTCATTATTGCTAATTTCTCATTGTGCTTTGTTTGGGTCCAATTGCATAGTTCTTTTTCAATATAATCTAATTTAATTTCAGTATTTGAGGTTGCCTGGATGTCACTAGGACAACTTATTACCCCCTTTGTACAGACAAACTGTTTTGAATTAGATTTTTGTAAATATCTGTATCATCTGTTGTGTCTAAGAATAAATTTTAAAACCTACACACAGTTATCAGTTTGTAAGTCTTTACTCCTTCCACATCTTATGGCAGATTCAATAAAGCCTACATGATTCACAAACTGTTTTATACTCAGTAAGTGGCTCTATATGGTATGTAGAGCCGTACAAACACAGTAAACAGTGTGGCCTGCTAATTACAGCATAAGCAGCTGAACGGTATGTTAATCAACCAATCCAAAATGGAGGAGCTTTCAACAGGCTATAAAGCAATCATGTAGACCAGTGCTGGTTTCCCTGCAAATTCCAGAACCTATTGGAACATAGCGATGGAAAGGAGTATACTCAGAAAGAATGTTAGGGGCTGCTTTTGCTTTAATTCATGTGTATGTGCAACAGGCTGAAGTCTATGATGCAGCTGCTGGTAATAGACCATGGACAAGAAGGAAAAGAGTTTTCAGACCCCAGTTAACTTATAACAGTCTGTATGAGGTGGAAATTGTACAGCACTGCAGGGTAGATACAGACACACTACATGAACTCTGCAACCTCTGTTGTCCACAACTCAGAGCCAGAGGAAACTAAACGGAACCAGTACTAGTGGAGACAAAGGTATGTGTAGCACTTAGAAATATTGCTACAGGAACATTTCAAAGACCAACAGAGGACACCCTGGGGGTGTCACAGCAATCTGCATCCAGGAACATCTATCAGTTCCTGAATGCTATGCTCCAACATGCCAGTGATTACATATATTTTCCCCATAATCCGGAGGACAGGGCCACAGATATTCAGCAGTTCTACCACGTGGCACACTACTTCAAAGTACTTGGTGCCATAGATTGTACACATATAGTAATCAAGTCACCATCCAGGGAACAGGGAAGGGTCTGCATAAATAGAAAAAGCTTCCACTTCATTAACTGCTTAGTCATCTGTAATATTAAGGGAATCATTGTGAATGTGTGTGCTGGCAACCCAGGCAGTTACCATGACTCACATATCTGGTACACCTCCCAATTGTAGCAGATTTTCACTAGGGGTGATATCCCACAGGGACATTTACTGGGGGAATGCCGATTATGCACTGGAACTGTGGCTGATAGTGCCCATCAGAAATGCACACACACGCACTGAAGAACACCATAATGAGGCACACACTCAAACAGGAAATATCATAGAGCATGTGTCTGGGCTGCAGAAGCCATCATTCTGGTGCCTAAGTACATATGGGGGAGCCCTTCAGAACAATTTTATTTATTTATTTACTTAACTTTTTTTACCGGGAAAATCTGACGCGGGACAAGCCAATTTTTAGTGAAGGTCCTGGGATAAATGCTGCAGATGCATGTCTTTGTAAAGTGGGAGGAAATGAGAGCACCCAGAGGAAACCAACATGGATGCAGGGAGGACATGCAGACTGCACACAGAAGGCACTCCAGGCAAGAATCGAACTGGGGAACCTCTTGCTTTGAGGCAAGAATGCAAACTGCTGCACCGCTGCGCCGTCCAATCCACGTACATGTACTAAAATCTTCATTGTATTTGCCATGCTTCACGTCATCATCATCATCCTGAGGAAACAGCTTCAGCAGGATCAATGTGAAGGGGCACACATCCCAATACAATGGAAAGGTCACCACAGCCACATGCAAGTGAGGATTCAGAGGGGAACCAGCAGCTGCTGTGTGTGTAGCCAGATGTTGGAATGCTCAATATGCCCTGGCATTAGGTAAGTGGCAAGGCATAGCACACTCACTCACCACTTAAGGGGCTAAAACCTTAAACCTATGCACATACATATAGTAACTTTGATGCCAGGCAATGCTCACAACCTTTACCTACCCATGTAATGGCTGTTGCACTCCTACCATCAGGCAGACTCAGCCCTGAACTAAAACTGTAGCAACTGCTGGCTTTACAAGGTAAGTGTTGAACCTGGAGTGCTAAAACAGAATTGTGTAATAATGCAAATGAATAGCACATCCTTCATGTTGTTACTTGATAATGTAAGTAAGTAAATGGAGGGAGAGTTGTACAGCAATGACTTAAACATCTGACAGCAGAGATGTATGTGAATGCATGTGTCTTCTATCAAGTAATAACCCTCAGGCATCAAAGATTCACACATTCATACCTCTTTATAGTATTGATGGTCACCGAATGTCCTCAATTTGGCCTCATACTTTTGCCCTGGAAAATTATTAAAGAGAGGAGTTAGAAATTAATGAGATGTATTTCAGTTTCAGACTTCATAACCCTCAGAAGATTCTTAAACATTCTGATGCAAAAACTCTTTTGATTCTATCAACTGTCTATCTTTGTAAGACCAAAATATGCAAAAAGTACAATTAGCAAAAGAACATCACAAACACAGATATACTAAGTGCTAAGTCAGCTATGCAACCTGAGCATCAGACACAAAGCTTATGTATCCCTGAATCCAAAAAATAGAAAACAATGATATGGCAGTTATCAGCACTTGCACAGTGTGTTGGGAGAGCAGAAAGCCTAGGCTGACACAAAAGGTAAGTGAGTGTGGCTAAGGAAGAAAGAGAAACAGGCAGACATTTGTATAATGTAACAAATGGCCACTGAGACAAAATGAGCTTTAAGCCTCATGACTGAGCCATGTAACTGTTTTGTGTGTGTCTGTAATGTCCCCCTGGATGAAATTGGTCAATGAGTGTCTGAAAGAACTGTGCTAGCTCCACATCTTGGTGTGTTGGGCAGGTGTGAGGCATGCATGGTAGAGGTGGTAGTTCATCGTTGTCATACCCAGCCATGAGAACTGGTTCTGCCAGGAGTTGCACTGGCACATCCACTCTCATGGCCAGATGCACTGCTGCTACCTAAATGTGACTGATGTTTGCTGGATGAGCTCTCCTCATGCAGATTCCCAGGACCATGACCCCATGGCCTGCCATGTCTCTGTTTGGACACCTCAACCACTAATGGATCAATGGAAGTAGCATCTCTATTAGATCATGATTGGGTACGGCCACATTGCCTAACAGCAGATGATGTGACTGACCTATGTCTATGACGATGCTATTTCCCTCACAGCAGATGTTCCATTGCAGACACCACTTGTTCCATCATGATGTGTCATTCATCTGATTCACTGGATTGGCAACACAGTGGAGGCAGTCATGCATGTCATCCTGTGCCACATCTACAACCTTAAGCATTTCTTTGGAGCACCTATGGGAACATGCCTAACAATCCGGCAGTGTGGCACCTCATCCAGACATTGGCTATGGCCAAAGTCAACAGGCACTGAAGCCACAGCAACCACACTTATATGTAACAACTTGAAGAACAGCAGAAAGAAGAAATCCACAACTGGCCACAGCACAATCACAGGTTTAATAAAAAACTCAAAACTCTAGCACCTCGGCTTACAGCCTTCCAGGAGTTATACAAAGCACACAGCTTTACAAAGACTTTATATAACACCATTCATCAATTAATTATTCGATTACATAGTAATTGTTTCTAATTAATCTCTAAATTTAACCTACATGTACCATAGTACTGAACTTTAAAATATAAACAGATTCTTTACAAAGAAGTTTGTCCTTAGTATCACATATTTCACCAATTTTCATAAAAACCTACTCTAAAACAGAAGCTTTTAACAAAGAATGATCAGCATTATGGACTGTTTTGAAATGCATTGCAACATTACTTTCTATGTTACCATTCTTTATATCTCTTATATGTTCCTGTAGTTTTACTTTAAATTTCCTTTTGCTTTCTCCTATATAAAATAAATTACAAGGGCAGCTGAGAGCATATATTATCCCTTCACTGTTACATGAAAAGCTACCACCAAGAGAAAACTTAATACCATTTATTTTCTTAAAATTTGCAACACAGAAACATATAGAGCAACCACCACAAGGGCGAGTGCCCCTCATGGCAGGAATTATGTGCATTGTCTCATTAGGCATAGAGAAATAGCTAGAAACCAACAAATCTTTCAAATGTTTTCCTTTTTTGTAGGAAATACAAGGACCATTTGCTATTATTCTCTCCAATTCCATGTCCTGAAGTAAAAATTTTCAGCAGCTATATAATATTTTATTAATCCTATTGCTCAGACTATTATACACTGAAACAAAATATATCTGATTTTTACAAGATTCAGTATTATTCCTTTCTCCATTTGTGACATTTTGACACTGATTTAACCCCAGCCTAAATGCTACAACTCTTTGTAAAGACTTCTTAACTACATTGTAGTTATAACCCTTATTAATAAACATGTAAAAAGTGTACCTACACTCTCTTACAAAATCTCCCCAATCACTACAAATTCTGTGCATTTGAAGAAACTCCCCATAGGGTAGTGCTTCCAGCAAATGATGGGGATGAAAACTAGCCCCATGCGAAAAATGGAAATTATCTGCAAATTTCCTATGTATTGATGCCTTAATGGCCCCACCATTAACACAATCTAGAACTAAACCAAAGAAATGAACCATGCTACCACACTCTATGTCATCATATTTCACACCATAAACATTTTGTTCTAAATCCAACCGAAAATTCATAACATTATGCCTACCACCTTTACAAACAAAAATTAAATCATCTATGTATCTGTAATAGTTAATAACATTATTTATTTCACAAACTCATGCTTATATAAATATTCAAGCTCAAAAAGTGCCATAGACAAATTTGCATACATGGGGGCAAAAGATGCCCCCATGGCAGTACCCTGCAACTGGTGGTATACACATCCATCAAAGACAAAAAAATGATTTAATAAACAAAATTGTGTAAGTTCTATTATGTAATAGGACAGGGGAGAATTGCCCAAAAAATAATTCAAGGCTTTAATGCCATCCTGATGTCTAATACTAGTGTATAAACTTTTTACATCCATAACCACATAATACATATCACTACTCCACTTAATGTTCTGTATTTTGTCCAAAAAATCAAGAGTCTTTTCTATAAGACTGTAACTTCATAACATGAGACTTTAAATATTCATGTATAAGTAAGCCTATATTGGTCAAAAAATATCTATAGGCACCAACAGTAGGATGACCAGGAAGGTTCTGCAAATATTTATGCAATTTAGGCAAACAATAAAAGGCAGGTAATTTACACCCATCCACATTAAACTTTCTATCAACATCCCCTTGGGTCAAATAACCCCTTCTCTAATAACACCTTATATTGTGTCATAGCATTATTATAGTCAAAAATATGATGCTTTCTATAAACATCCTCATTCCTTAGATGTTCATAACATAGTTGACATATTGTGTGTAATGTAAAATAACTATTTTGTTCCCTTTATCAGAGGCCTTAATTATAATATATTTTCTTTGGCTTAAATCAACCAGTGACTTCCATTCAGCCCTACTCAAATTATATGTAACATCTTTATGTTTGTCAAAACTATCAAATGGTTGTATTATATGATAGTTAGGCTTGGCAGAAAACTGTTTTATTGTCTCATTAATATAAGGGGGAATAAATGCAGTTTTAGTGGAAATAGCATGTGTATGTAACAAACAATAAGCATTAACATCAAAATCTGACATACAAGAAATAAAACTTTCATTATTGTCATGTGACATACAAGAAATAAATCGTTCATTCTCTGAGTCAGCATGGTCAGAAACTTCAATATTCCTTGCATTGTCTGTCCTATTAAAAAATACTTTAAATGCAATGTCCTAACCAGGAAAAAAATCTTGTTTTAACATGTGAAAGTGAGACATAACTGTAGGTTCAAACTTTAAACCAAATTAAAAATATGGCACTCGTCATTTAAATTGCAACCTGACAAATTCACTAAACAGTTACAATTAAAAGACACATTATCCAAACTTATTGGTAAATTTTCAGTTCCATCTACCTCATTTAAAATTAGGTCTATAGTCCGATCTAGTATGAACATTCTGTCCCTGAAAGTTCTTATTCCATTTTCTCTTCTGTTGTCCACTCTGGTCATCTCCCTGTCTACAAAAAGTTTGCTGGAAAAGGTTAAGCAAAAGGTAAGGCCATCATCACAATTACCAGTAACACAAGAGGTAATACTTTTACCCATTTATAAGTCACTTAACTATAATTTCAACAAGAACTTTGATGACAACGCCAACCTAAGCTAATCAATCAGAACGTATTAACTGCAGCAATCTTAAATACCCCCTACAAATAAATTATTGTGAGAGATAAGTAATGTATTGATTTAAATTCTTTTACTATACAAGGGTATTCAACAATTGAGATACAAAAGTCTACCTGGAAGCTCTTCCTGGCACATGCTTATTGTCCCTGAAACAGTTGTACCAATGTTGAGGACATGATGTTCTCCACTTTCCTGGGAGCTGTCTGAATCTCTGACAGTGGACGGGAACTCTTCATTTGGTGTTTGTGGTGATTCTGTAGCAGGACCCCTGGGACCCATCCAGTCACAGCCCACTGCAGCTGCTCACCATTGTGCAGATGTGATCATGTTAGTGGCCCTATGGTGCACCTGCTCATATGTCCTATGGCCACCCATGGCTTAAACATCGTTGACAATTTGCCACCAAATCTGTATTCTTTGTAACCTATCTCCCCATCCCATTTCAAGTAGGAAGGCACCATGTTGCCTAAAAGCATTGACAATAACCTGTCTTTCAGCATCAGTGATGGGTGGTCTTCTAGGATTGAGATGCCTGGCTGGTATAGTCCTAGGTGACTTAAAAGCCAAGAGAAGGATAATAGACATAAGTATCACATAACTACAAAATAACTGTTCCCAGGTAAAACAGAAAAGTTAGCATATCAGTATTACCCACTGGAGAAACATAAAACACTCTAGAGATTTGAAATATGAACAATAGGCTAGATGCAAAAAGAAAGTAACAATAGCAACATACCCTTGCTTGTGCCAAAACAGAAATGCAACTTCAAAAAAAAAAGAACAGGAAAATGACACATTTTGCTAACAAACCAACTTTGAAATGTTAAATGTGCTATCAAATGAACTGACCCTGAAACATGTCTGCAGATTTATCACAGAACATTCCATTTTAAGGTATTTTTCAATCAGGTATACCTGTGAAATGCCTTGAAAAACATGCCCATGGCATCAGCACACTTCTAACTAATTCATACAGATAAAAGTGTAAAAGCCTTTGATTCAGATTTTACTTTATTACATTCCAGCATATCCAGTATGCAGCTGGCAAAATGCAAATATACCCTCTCAAGTTCATTAATCCTCTTTGCAGATATATCCCAAATTAATAGACTCTGTTCTGTGTTCTCCACATAAACAAATCTCCTCACCTTCAGTTTTCCTAACTACATGGTTACCTTTTCATATGGTGTAGATTCAGGGCTGTTAGCATGGTGAAGATGCAAATCAGGTGTGAACTCATTAGAATTGTTGAATCCCAAAAACTTGGATCCATGTAGAAGATGTAAATATAGTGCAGACTCTTCCTCAATGTTTGTTCGTAATGGATTGCAGCTTTGAACGATTACTGGCTGGGAGAAGGAAAACACAACAGCAATGCAGGCTGCCATACATCCAGTGGGTGTGTCAGGTTAGACTTACAAAGTGTTAAATTCAAGGTAGGAAATGTAAGCAAGCAGCACACAATGCACAGGTTCTGTTCATTAATAACCAATGTCCCCACCATTAGTTGGCAAATGCATGATATTATTTCCATTTAGGTCCTCACACATTTTAAGGCCAATGATATGGAATCAGACTGCATGTCTCAGACTACTGGCCACATAAGAGAAGAATGACCAACAAACAAAGATAGGTAAGACAGAGCTGTATATTTGCAAGCAATAATCATAACTGGTTGTGTGATCACTTAGTGCACTACATACAAAAATTATAAATGTACAAATAACAGTTGTATGGCTTCATATTACTGTAGATGATGTTGGAGATGGTTGTATGCAGAATAATTTCCGTTCCTTTCTGAAAAGCTATTTGTGTGGCAAAGAGGGAAAAGGCACCCTTCCTGTGTTCTCAAGGTTCGTTGGAGTGAGAGTTTAAATTCAGAAATATATCATTTGAACCAACCTTTTCTAGTGTATATGTCATAGACTGATTTTCCTCATTTCAATTGCTTGTCCCTTTTTCTTTTTCTTTTCTTTTATTTTCTTTTCTTTATTGTGTTTATTTTTATTTTTATTTGGGAGGGGCAGTGTTTGCTTAATGAGCAGCTTAGCACAATCATGGGAAATGGATGAAAATAAATGTCAGGTTTGGCTGTGCTTGTCTCATTTGCATGAAGTGTGTCAGTGCCCAAACTGGACAACTGGCTCACCCAGGCAACAGACAGGACTCAGACAGCCAATTACTGAAACCAGATACAATCAATTCATTCTGTTGGGCACAGGGCAAACCTGCTAAGTGGCATTGCACAGCTGTTAACCCAGAGACCTTAAGAATAATTTGTAAATTAGGGAATGTCATGTAACTAGTCCTGTGGCAGTAGGTCTAAGTGTAGACCTTGAGTACATATGATCCTAGGTTCTAGTATAGGGTGTGCAACCTTTTTTCTTACTGTTGTGACAGTGCAGCTTATGGCAATCAACTGAAAAATAGACAAGTCTTATGTCAAAATTCTTGTGGCAACAGGTGTAAGTGTAAGGCTGCCAAACACATGGTCCTGGGTTCTAATCCACGATATGACATACACTTTTAATCTTGTTCCACTTCCTGTTATATTCACTCTTACTGATAACACTTTATTTAGAAGATATGAATTATATGTATTAGGGATGAGACACCTTTATTGTGTTTTCAGATGTATGACTGAGGGTATACTATGTACTACAATTCTGTAAGTATGATTCAGGTCTATATCACTTTGTTGAATGCTTTATTCAATGAATCAAGATTTACTGAACTCACTTAAGAGAAAGCACATTTAAAAGGATAATCATTTCAGTGAACATTCTCCAAGGGAAAAAAAATAGTGGGCCAGCTACAAACGATAACAAACACTACACAGTTTAAAACTCTGCAAAGTGGAGGCTTCAATCCCCCACACCCCAATGTAGGAGGCTGTGTCCCCCACATCCACCCCTAACTAAATATAGCAACTCCAAGATCACACTACAGTGGGGAAAAGGGCAAATTCCCAATGATGGCCAATCACATCCTTTCCCTGAGATGCAGTGCACAGAAACGCATGCACTATAAAGAATTCATGTCATTGCATTATCAATGTTTATTTAAAAGTCTTTAAAAGTATTGGATACACCTGGATTCCAACCCAGTATTGCCTGGGCTCAAAAGTAAATGTGTCTATGTATTTACACCTGCTGCCACTGAGTCAGTTAAGTAGCAGGTGTATTTCATAGACTCAGTACTAGCTCTCATACTTTAGCATTGTGGCTCAAGCTTGTCACTGCTTAACTACGCACAAATGTATATAGTACTGAAAATGTGTATCTCACATGTTCGAACACTTTGCCAACCATTGCACAAGCCTGGTGCTTGGTGAGCTATGAAAAAGGAAATATTATTATGTTTTACTGTTATGTTTGTCCATTTCCTGTCTATGACATACAATTACATGTGGAAACATAACAAACTATAGGCCCTGTCTAACAATATTTCACATATTTACAATACAGCCATGTTTTGCCTCCCCCTGAGCACTGCAACCCTGGTGTCTCAGTACTTTTTCCACACATATATTACCTACACTACAAAAATTAATATCACATATTATGTGATATACAGTGCACATCAATCTGGTAACATACAGAACTAGAACTATTGACCCATAAACCTAAAAGTCTTTTCTGCAAGGCTAGGGAAGAAATCAGCATGGACCTTTTCATCAGAGATATATGTGACCTTCAACACACTTGACCTGACCCACTTTTATTTTGTCAATCATAGATCTTGTTTAATTAACCTGGTGGACTTCTTTGACACTGACTGCAGAGACCTGGATAAAGGATAACAGGGCATACTGCCTATGATGAGTTATCCAAGGCCTTTCACACTATCCCCCATTTGGGTATCATAGAGAAAATCTTCCATCTGGGAATTAACCTATACATTATTAGATGGATAGCCAGCTGGATCACCAACAGGATAAACACTGTCAAAGCTGGGGACTGCACCTCCACCATTAGACCACTTACCAGTGGAATACCACAAGGATCTGTGCTGTGTCCTCAACTATTTCTGAGAAGCCCAGGCAAAGGTAGATGGCCTATGGTTTTCCAGGTTTTCAGATGACTGTCAAATGGATATAGTCATATTGAGTCCCCAAACTATGTTAACATATTACAGATGGGGCTGTTACAGAAAAAATGATTGGTGCCAAACTCACGGACTGAACCTTAAAGCAAAAAAAAACACCTTATTGTCCCTTTTGGCAATGAAGTACCCCTGCTTATTATGATATACATAGCAACCTTCTAAGCTCACACACAGTGTTGTAAAAGTTGGGAACACATGTTGATAGCAATCTACACTTCAACCACTATGTGTCCATAGTGGTGAGACACAATCTGCATTATGCAACTCAGAAATAAGGGCATCACAATTAAGACTAGGGAGGTCATAGCTCTGCTGTACTCTATCCTTATCAGACCACTAATTGAGAACAATGTTCTCTTCTGTTTGTACCTCAGCAGACATCTGCAGCAAATGGAGAAATCACAGAGGTTTGTGACAGTGAGAATTCAAGACCTCCAAAACATGACATACATGGAAAAACTGACCTTTCACTGTACTCAGTATCATGCAGGCTGCTGAAATGTGACCTATGCCTGGTCTACAGAGTAGTCTTAGACCTTGCCTACAGGAAATGCTGGACATTTGCGAATCAAATGGGACAAGTATAACTTGCTCCAGAGATCTCAACATAATCTGTGACATAAACAGAACATGATGGGGGATAGATATATGCTATTGACACTCATCTGTAATAGGCTCCCACTGCATGTGAAGCAGTGCTCCTCAATTACCCTATTCAAGCTCAACCTTGACAACTGGATGGGTGATTGTAAATTCACCCTTGGGGTGGCACCTATGTCCCTCATAGACAGAACCAGTTGGTGTTGATCACAAAATCGCTCTGCTAACAATGGCCATCTAACTATGCTCAATAAGGATACTTGTGCTTTTACACAGCTAGGCTTGCACATGCCTTAGGACCATTAGACTGGTGACCTTCTATAAACCTATGAAACTATGAACCTATGCAGGCCTCCCAACATCTTCTCTCCAACATGGCCTGAAGACCACTATAAGCTGACCTGCAGTCTTGTAAAAGTCAGACTTGTGCCATGGTGCTTGTGTAAAGTACTGAGTTCTATAGTTTGTGTACTTAGATAGGTAGGGGTTCTGTTCTCACTGCAGTCTACTGTATTCATGTGTGTGCTTCTAGACAGAATACCAAAAGTGTGTATCCTACAGTTAATGCTCCAATGCCATGGATTGACAGTATTTTGATACTTGCATATACCCACACATCCATTTCGTGCAGGCCTCCCAACATTGTCTCTCTAACATGGCCTGCTGATGTCATCCACTGTAAGTTGACCTGCAGTCTTGAGAAAGTCAGACTTGTGCCGTGGTACTTGTGTAAAGTGCTGCGTTTTGTAATCTGTGTACTTAGGTAGGTGTTCTGTTCTCACTGCAGTCAACTGTGTGTGTGTATATCTAAACAGAAGATCAGAAGTATGTATCCTACAGTTACTTCTCTAATGCCATGGATGGACAGTATTCTGATAATTGCACATACCTGTGCATCCATCTCATGCAGGCCTCTCAACATCTTCTGATCAACATGGCCTGCTTATGTCATCCACTATAAGTTGACCTGCAGCCTTGTAAAGGTCAGACTTGTGCTGTGAAATTTGTGTAAATTCACTGAGTTCTGTAGTATGTGTACTCAGATCTGTTCTCACTGTATTCAAATTGGTGTGTGTGTGTGTGTGTGTGTGTGTGTGTGTGTGTGTGTGTGTGTGTTTGGGTTTTTGTTTGACATTACAGAGACCCTTTTACACCAGCATGTGGGACACTGTTATTGCCACATTCTCTCAGGGGACATTGTGATGTCATCAGCTATAAAGATTTGTCAGAGGCTTTCCAAATTAGACTTGAGCTGTGGTACTTGCTTTAAATACAGAGGTCTCTAGTGTGTGTACTGAGATAGGTAGGGTTCCAATTATAGAGAAGCTTTTACACCAGCATGTGGGACATTATTATTACCATATTCTCCTCAACAGACACTGCTGACATCATCAGCTATATCTGCTTTGTGGATATGCACTACTCCCACCAGGGCAGGGTTGGAGACTGGCCTGGGAGCCAGGCAGAAATCACCTCATCCTGTATGATACAGATTACAGTGACATGGTTTTCAGTTTATTCACATACATCATGGCATGGTTTGTAGGCCTTGTGTTTTCTTGATGAGAAACCCCTGTGTTCTCTCCTGCTGCTGCATGTGGTTGGTGAGGTACACGCAAAAGACAGCATTATATTATGTTAGTGTTCTGATGAGGTTTGAGTACAATGCTGTCATACAGTCCTAACAGCTGAATATGATGGCATGACTTCTGATGTGCACAAAATAGGCTTTCAGTGCCAGTGTGGACACTTGGTGGTTAAAGTTCAGACTGCTATTTATATGTGTTGCCAGTACTTGCATCACTGGATTTCAGCATACTTGGGCTGTTGTCAATGCTTTAACTAGCATGAAATTTCACTTTTCAGAAGGACAAAATAAAGACAAATTTCTGAATCTATTTGTAGATCATGTGGCTTTGTCACCAATCATTTGTCTGTGTTAGCTCCTCCTGTAGTATAAAACAAAGTATGCAGCACTCCACCAGACAAATGCCTTGACACTAATGTAAATAAGAAAATAAAATCCAAACCAGAGTAAGCAGAAACGGCAACCATCTACTATTAAGAATGCCAGTACTCACTTTCTTTAAAAAATAGAAAATGGTCTGATGAAGCGGATAGTGAAAGTGCTTACCGTTGTGCACAATAAATGAGATTTTTTATTTTTTAAAGAAAGTGAGTACTGGTATTCTTAATAGCATGTGGTTGCCTTTGCTGCATACTCTGCTTTGGATTTTATTTCCTCCTGTAGTATGTTATCATAATTGGTGGACTCAGTGATTACAAACAATATACAAGAATCAGTAAACTTAGTAAGACAAAGTCCATATACTTTAGCCTGAACTGTCAAGTAATGGATTCCAAAAAGTAAAAGGCCAAGCACAGATCCCTGATGTGGCCAACAGTGACAGCTCTACTGGCACAGGTTGATTCACTAACCTTCACAGTATGTGTTCTATTGGTGAACCAATTGGTTGTCCACTTAGTGATGTAAGGGTTAATCTCCAGCTGGGAGAGTTTCTCAATGATACCTGAATGGGGGATTGTGTCACATCCCTAGACCATTTCTCCCCGGGCCTCCGCTGAAAACAGGCTCTGTGGAACCTAGTCGGACATTCCCGGTCAACAAATGTTAAATAAAAAATAAAATAAAGATAAGCAGTATGCACTATCTTATCTTCATCCAGGCCTATCACAGAGAATCAATGGGCTGTGGCAACATCATAGATCACATATGGCATGACTCAGCACATAGCCTTCCTGATACAGTTGCATACAACCTTCAACACACCCTCCGCATAGCCTATGTTCAAATAGAAGGGTGTACATCAACATGCAGCCCTCTGAGTTGTGGGGTACAGCACCTGATGCATGCATTTATAGACACATGCTGACTCTCCTCAGTTGTGAGGTAGACCAACATGTCATCATGTACCTTTTCTAAATGGACACTAGTAATATCCCATCTGTGCACAACAGACCTGTGTGAGTTGTTAATGCTACATCATGTCTGTTACATCTGATATATGTTCAATAAAAGTCATCGAGGGTATGCGTGATGATAACACTATTATCCTGTGGAACTTCAACAGGGGAAGGCATTTGACACAAACCACACTGAGGTATTCAATTAGCATTGTCAGATGTGGCCATAAACAGCTGTATCACCAAGTGGGTAGACCAGTGTATCATGTGTGGCATTTCACTATGTTTAATTGTGTCAAGTGACCTATATCTCAGGTCCAGGGATCAGGTCGGCACATCATGGCTATTTGCTATGCCCTTTCCTGTCTGTTATTTAAGTGATGGACAGCACAGATAACATACACATCCTGTGTCCAAAAAGCTGCATGAAGGACTACAAATTGTGGGCAATCATTGCTTCCAACTGTGATATTAGTATAATACAGGCAGTATCAACGAATACAAAAAATTGCTGCCACAGCCATGACAATGCCTGACATTACAGGAAAACATGGGGTGATTTCTTATGTCAGGAAAACAAACACACAACCCAAGTATAATCTGGGCAGCACACCCTATAATCAGATGATTAGGTATGTGACCTGTGTCTTGGGGTAGATGGTAAGTGGAACATCCACCAGCATGCAGTCACAGTGCTGACTAGTCCCTTGTATGTAACACAAGTACTGAGTATCTGAAGGACATCCACATCAGATGACATAATAGCTCAATAGTTCCCAGCCCTCATCACATCAGTAGCTGAGTACAATGCTCCCTTCTTCATGTACCTCTCTACACATCTTTCACTGATGTGTAACTGAAGTGTACCACCTTTGTCACAGTGAGCTGTGACACTGCTTACTGGCCATACATAGGTATTTCTTCTGTGGCATAAAGCTGGCTGTCTGAGGGTGCAAAATCCCCATCAAGTTATTACACCAGATACATATCTGCTACCTGTTCTGGTGATGCACTCAGTACATACATAGGTGTGTGACAACATCAGTGGCATGGATGACATTTGTGACAGTGTGGATTGTGCTCTCTCTCTCTCTCTCTATATATATATATATATATATACACACACACACACACACACACACACACACACACACACACACACACACACACACACACACACAGAGTGGATATAAAAAGTTTACACACCCCTGTTAAAATGCCAGGTTTTTGTGATATAAAAGAATGAGACCACAATAAATCATTTCAAAACTTTTCCCACCTTTAATGAGACCTATAACCTGTATAATTCAATTGAAAAACAAACAAATCTGTTGGGGAAAAAATATAAAAAATAAAAAAATACAATACCCTGGTTGCATAACTGTGCAAACCCTTAAACTAATACTTTGTTGAAGCACCTTTTGATTTAATTACAACATTCAGTCTTCTTGGGTAGTAATCTATTAGCATGGCACATCTTGACCTAGCAATATTTGCTCAGTTTTCCTTGCAAAAGTGCTCCAATTCTGTCAGATTGCAAGGGCATCTTTTGTGCACAACCCTCTTCAGATCACCCCACAGATTTTCTATTGGATTTAGGCCTGGGCTCTGGCTAGGCCATTCCAAAACTTTAATTTTCTTCTAGTGAAGACATTCTTTTGTTAATTTGGATGTATGCTTGGGGTCATTGTCATGAATATTTTGGGCCAAAAGTTACTGGTATTTGGAACTGTTAATAATTCCCTCCACCTTGACTAAAGCCCCAGTTCCAGCTGAAGAAAAGCAACCCCAAAGCATGATACTGCCACCACCATTCTTCACTGTGAGGGCAGTGCTCTTTTGGTGATGCAAACTGTTGTTTTTTTTCCAAACGTACCTTTTGAAGTTGTGGCCAGAAAGTTCAACTTTGGTCTCATCAGATCATAACACATTTTCCCATATGCTTTTAGGAGACTTAATGTATTATTTTGCAGATTTTAGCCAGGCCTGGATGTTTTTCTGTGTAAGAAAAGGCTTCCATCTTGCAACCCTACCCCATAGCCCAGACATATGGAGAATACAGGAGAGTGTTGTCACATGTAGTACACAATCAGTACTTGCCAGAAATTACTGCAGCTCCTTCCATGTTGCTGTAGGTCTCTTGGCAGCCTCCTTGACCAGTTTTCATCTTGTCTTTTCATCAATTTTGGAGGGACGTCAATTCTTTGCAACATCACTGTTGTCCCATATTTTCTCCACTTTTTAATGACTGTCTTCACTGTGTTCCATGGTATAGCCAATGCTGTGGAAATGTTTTTGCATCCTTCTCCTGACTGACACCTTTCAGCAATTAGATCCTTCTGATGCTTTGTAAGCTCTCTGTGAACCACGGCTTTTGCTGTAGCAGGCAACTGAGTAAATGTAAGGAAAATCTTACTAGGACAGCTGAACTTTATCTGGGGTTAATTAGAGTCTCTTTAATTGATGGCAGGTGTGTACCCAAGAAGACTGAATGCTGTAATTAAATCAAAAAGTGCTTCAACAAAGTATTAGTTTAAGGGTGTGCACACTTATGCAACCAGCTTATTGTACATTTATTATTTATATTTTTTTCCCCTAACAGATTTGTTTGTTTTTCAATTGAGTTGTACAGGATATAGGTCACATTAAAGGTGGGAAAAGTTTTGAAATGATCTATGGTGGTCTCATTTTTTTATATCAAAAAAGCCTGGAATTTGAACAGGCATGTATAAAATGTTTATTTCCACTGTATAAATATATTACCACACTACAAAAAAAAAAAATAAATAAATAAATGAAAGCACACACACAAACATAACACCACACATCTACAAACCTAAACTACATACACCCCCACACCCCCCTACTTACATATACTAACTCCAAGATCACACAAACAGAAAAAGACAGTAAAGTCACACCCAGACATTCTACACTCCCTTGCACAGAGATGCACACATCGCACATATTACAAGCACCACCGTATCCAACACTTATACACTCATACTATTACCTGCCTACCCTAACCCACATGTACAACTTACAAACACACTTACATACACACAAACACCTACCCAGAGCCCTTACAAAACACTCACTTACCTTAAATTCCACCTAAATCTACACACTACACTGGACACCACCCACACAATACACTACACTACACGTCACGTAACGTAAAGCCATAACTGCAAATTCGACTTAGTCGGATTCATGATTATGCACTTTTGCTATTTTGAAAATTCTACTTTATGGTCTCAAGATACTGAAATTCGAGATTTTAGTATTTTGAGATTATAAAGTGGAACTATATATATATATATATATATATATATATATATATATATATATATACAGATAGATATTTGTATACACACACACACACATATATATATATATATATATATATATATATATATATATGTATGGATATGTATATATATATATATATATATATATATATATATATATATATATATGTATGTATATGTATATACGTATGGGTCTACTTCACTGTACAGAAATTACAAATAACTGAATTTTAAAATGGCGAGATGAAATTACTGAAGAAGCCGAACAATGAAAGCTTGACATTACAGAAAGTCAAAATAATGAAAAACTATCATCAGAAGTTACTCGCCATTCCCAACAACCTATACACTACTGTAAAAATAAACACAACACCTTCACTTGTTTCTAAAAAGAATTACCACATAAAAACACCTCAGTGTATACAGCATAACTTCCTTTCCTACACTTTAAAGGGACACACATCTATTTCTCTAAACATTCCACTTCCACATATTCAACACTGTTGCTACACCTTTAAAAAATTCAATGACATCATCTATGCACTACAAACACCTAATCTAAATACAAAACTGTACATTTCTTTTACATTTTTGCAGGGAGAAAGTGTGTGTGTGTGTGTGTGTGTGTGTGTGTGTGTGTGTGTGTGTGTGTGTGTGTGTGTGTGTGTACAAAACCACAGACTCCTGTTAAGACTTTTTATGAAGGATGAACAGGAAGAAAGTTACAACACAGAATAAATGAGCATGGTTATGTTGTCAGAAGAAAATAGTTTTAGTGCCTTATATAAACACTTCACTTATGTACCCACTTTAAAAAATATTTATTTGTTTGTTTGTTTTATATATTAGTGACATTTTAGTTATCTGAAGGGGTGTTAGGAGGTTCTACATGAAAAAAGTAAAATAGTGTCCAGCTTGTTCATCCCATGGGATCTTCTGACATTCTGAGGCATGCTAAAGGATATACTGTGATCAGGACAGAGATTGTGCAGCTAGTAAAAGTCCTCTATGCGAATTCAGCTGTTAAGATAAAAGCTGGCTACAAAGAGGTTTGAGACAGGAATGCCTTTTATTCCCATTACTCTTTGACGTTTACCTTAAGCTTTTAGTGATTATATCGAGGAACTTGGCACCTGAGGGATACAGAGTTAATGATCAGACAATAAATCTCTCTCTTTCTGCAGATAATATCCTTTTAAATTTATCAACATAAAATGTCACTTGATGCTCTGTGATTATATCTTTTCTCATTCATCCAGATCAAATGACGTACATGGGCATTAATTACATTTTACTCATTCCTCCTGTCTACAGCTGAGGCAATATAAGTATGAAAAACAAAGGATTCTTGCAAATATGGAATGAGATTTATCTATCTGACTTGAAGAATATAGGCCTATAACTGATTTTTCCTTGTATTGCTGTTGATTCGTGATGCTATGTTTCCTCTCATTCACTGGCTAGCTCTTTTGTTTTGTGTTTGTGATGCTCTTAAAAGATTATTGAACTCCATGTATGGCAAAATGAAAAGCATGGATTCAGTTAGGTTTTGCAGTCTTTGCCATATGACAAGAAAGAATGTGCCTTTTCTGATTTAGAGCTTACTTTTAAAAAGCTAGAATTAGGCTAATTATTGGTCTCGACTATACCCCAGTCTTAAAGGATATTTTACTCGCCAAGCTCAGGTGTAAGCTTTTTATAAGACCCTTTATAAAATTTAGACAGGCAAATTAGAAGTAATCAGACAATAACAGGGACCTTATATGAACAAGTTCGTGAAATTTTTTATGATATAAATCCAAAGACTGGACGGTGAACCTGATTTCTTTCAAGGTCGCTATACACTGGAAATTGCAATCCTCACTATTTAAGCAGGATTTCAAAAATATCCCAATGTGTGCTATCAGGAACTCTTACTTAAGGAAGACTCTATTTTGGGATGGCAGCAATCTGTGGAAGAATATGGGTCAATACGCTCAGCTAAGTATTTTTATGATAAGCTGGTGGTTCATCTCAAGGCGTCAAAGCTAGGTAGCAATAAAAGGAATGACTAGGCACATTGGATTCAATTGTGAATTGTAGCAAGAGGAGATACTCACAACTCTAAAGAGACAGTACCTAGGCTATATAAGAGTACTATAGTAAATCAAACTCAGATCACTAATAAACATAAACATATCTGAAAAACAGACTTAGAACAGTTCCACAAACTATATGGAAGAGCTTAATTTTACTGCCTATATATGACATTATCCATGGGATTCAGCAAGCAGCCGTGCAGGAATAAGTTATTCCTGCATGGCAGCATGCCATGCATATGTAGGAAGATGTGCTGCCCTGCCGTAAAATGGACATGGTTCCATGTACGAGTACAGGGGGTGTGTGTGAGAGCAAAGCTCTCACAATATGCATGCCCCGGCACTCCAGTATTGTCTTTTGGCAATTTAAAACAAGCAAGAATGCTCATAACACCCCCAATTCATCAGGATAACAAATCAGGATCAAAGCCATAAGGGACAATCGTCCCTACTAAGACAAATGTTGTCAGAATAATAGATGTAGCATAAGCACATAGCTCACAACTCCCAACCTGTCAGAGTAAGGAATGTGGACAAAGCCAAAAGGGACAATCGTCCCACAAAGCAAAAGGTTGATAGAATAACAGGTTCAGCATTAGCAGGGATATTCTGAAGGGTACAAATAAAATAACACAACAAATATATATTTTTTAATGCGATAAAGTTCAAGCATAGCTACATGGGTGTGCCCATTACTTAGCTACGCTTAGTCCAGCTTAAACAGCACAAGAAGTTAAACAGCAAGAGGCATCCAGCATAAGCAGTATTTCAATAGTGTAGCGGTTAGACTGTATGCTTTGTAAGCAACCATTCCTGTGAAAGCAGTACATAAACATTTATTTTTATAATTAGCTACTAAATAATATATACTTTTTAACCAGAGTACTGCATTAGGTCCAGATGTGAGGTATCAGTTTAATAAAGTTGTGAAACCCCCATATAAACACAAGTGCCCCATACAGTATAGTCACACATGAATAAATGTAATGAAAGCACATTGGGGGATGTCGACAGTAAACAAATGTATAATATGTAGTGACTGAAGTATCAATGGCATACAGCATGTAGTCTATAAAATGAAAAATAAGCATTGCTAAGCATTGCACAGATCTGCTTACCAGGTGTTAGCATTCTGTAAATATGACTGCTAAGCAATGAGTAGTCTAGCTGAGTGGATTTGCCCATCAGTAAGCAGTGCTGAACCTATCCATTTAAGCACTGCCAACCTTAGCTAAGCAGGTTTGCCCATAGCTTAGCTTAACTCAGCAAATTCAAAACCATTCAATCATGGCAAAGGGCGGGAAATCATCCATATTTAAACCCCACAGGTGGAAATACAGCTCATAACTGGTTGCAGCTTCCCACTGTAGACAGTATGACAGGAGTTGGTGAGGGCATGCACTTCCATGCACAGTGCTGGGGGATACAGGAGTCCAAGGTCATGGTTCACAGGTTCATAGGTTGGTACTAGTCTATCGGCCCTAGGGCCTATACAAGTCTAGCCATAACAATTCCCTGGCTATTTCTTCCCACAGTATTTACTTCCCTGGACTCCTGGTACAAAACCATGATGTGAGATTGCTGCAGGGCCAGTACCAAGGCTCCCAATATAAAGCTGAAGCCTGGACCATCTCGCCTGTGATCTCACCAGTGTGACTGGTATCCCTTGGACTGGTGAGCAGGTCCAGTACCACTATGCTGACTTGAAGTGGAGAAAGAGGGAGCTCTTATATGAGTGGGTCCAAGAAGCAAGGCAGAAGGGTGATGTCCCAGCATTGTGTAAGTACTCATACCAGTAACTGTTTACTAATGCCCAGCCTGTGTATACAATGGATAGGTATGCCTAAATATTTCTCTATTTCCCTTACAGCTGCAGCTAAGCACGCTGTGAATCGGGAAGCCCATGCTAGTAGGCTGCAAAGGCTGCGTTGTGAGGCTGGTGAGTAACAATCCTGCTAGTAGTAGTCATACCAAATAAATATAAAGTAGTAGAAAGTCACCTGGCAGTATAACAACTGTGTATGGGTTGTACTGAATAAGCCAGACAATATGACAGTAATAGTCCCATATAGGTCATATTTAAATAAAACTGTAACTGCCTGGCAATAAAGCTCTAAAGTGTGGACTGGTTGTGTTTACCCTGGTATTGTATGGCATTTATTGTTGCATTGTCTGAATAGTGCTGTTGTGTTAACCACTGTTACCCACACTGTGCTATATGCAAAAATGTCTGTATAAGACTGTTGTAAGTACAAGATCAGATTGTACAACCAAGAGAGACTTAGATAGAAAACACTAAAGAGATAGACAGCAATATCTAAACAGCACACTCTGCTGAAACTTAAAATTGTATTTTTAGCAGAAACAGCCATGGTTCGAATCCTGGGAATGGTAGTAAGCTGTATGCATAATCATACCTCTCAACTGTACAGATTTGTTCAGAATGTCCTGATAATTGGCTCATATTTTCTGCCTGTTCCTCTGTCCCCCTGGTAAATCAGTGGAATGACCTCAGAATTGTAATTACTAAATAATGACATACATTTGATTTTCAGACCTCAAAACCTTCTGAAAATGTGTATTAAAACAAATCCTGTCACTCGAGCAACTCTCCAAGTTTATAAGAGCAATATTCAAAATATGTCCCTATTTGTACCCCCATGTTGTCAAGCTTTATCCAGAGTGTGTGCATTAAGAGATTGAGAGGTATGTGCATAATATTAACTCAGAATCTGGGAATATGTGTAGAAACAGTCAGGTAGTGTTAACAAATATTCCCTCCACAGGTCTATGTTAGAGTATATGGTGGGAGTAGGGTGACAGCCACGTGGACATAGTTCAGCAACAACAGGTGGTGGTCTACGTGGATGTGCAACAAGTCACAGCCACTCCCGTAGTGGCAGTACCAGCACCAGCACTGCAGGAGTGGTGTTGTCCACACCATGATGCAGCAGGCCATGTGCACATGCTCCTGGGTCATCCCAAAAGGGATTCAGATCCAGTGGACAATTGTCATTATTAGGGAAGACTACTATATCTGGGCTTCTGCCTAGTAGTGCCAATGCAACCCCTGGCAGGCACAGTTCCCGTATTCATGGCTGGACACGGTGAACTGTACACCCTGCAATGTATGGTCTGCAGCTGTCCAACAAACTCCTATATAAGGCAGCCACATGGCAGAACTGTGCACACACACACACACACACACACACACACACACACACACACACACACACACACACACACACACACACACACACACACACACACATATCACCAACACAGCTACACCTCCATACCTACACATACCATGTCTGCACAGCCCATTTAATAAAGAACCCCCAAACAACACACATGATGTCAGCCAAATGGCTCAGCCTAGACATCTGGCAAACACACACAACATACCCTGTGCATATGATGATACCTGTGCCACATCCCTGTCATCCATACCATCAATGCAGGGGCATGCTAATATGGTTCTGCTGCACAGGATGAATGTACTAAGGTCTAGCAATGTAATGCTGTGTAATGTGTTGTCAACTGTAATTATTAAAATTTACATGTCAGGATGTGTAGCTGTCCAGCCATGCTGCATTATAGCTGTTATTAACAATGAGTGACTGTGGTCTCCATAATGTATTCTGTTTATGTTCTATGTGTCAGCAGGATGTTGGTCTGCTGTCCTTTCCTACAAGGGGAGTGGCACTGTGGTGACACATTGACTGTGTCATATCCCAGGTACAGGTGAACACAAGTAACAGGTCTGTATAACAGTTACTGTATGTGCCACATGGCTGATAGGTCTAAGGGGTGCATACAGGTGCATACAGGTGAGTGCATGGTGGCTGATGTAAGCAGCTCTTCTACAGTGGACAATAGTAAGTGTACTGGGTTGCACACACACAGGCTTTGGTGTTGATGCAATACACAGAGAATACTGTTCACATGGATGCACTCATTTTGGCCTATATAATTCCACCAAGACCAAATGCCAAAACATCACATCAGTAAATAATCAGTCTGCCAGTTTAATGTCATTGACAATGGTATTGGCAGGGTATATGTCCTCTTACCCAAAATAGTGCAATACCAGAGTTGGTAAGCATAAGTGTGCTGGTGTGGGTGGCACAGCCCCCCACTTTTGAAGGTGTAGGGTGGTGTAGAACCACGCATAGTGGGATTAACAACTACTTAACGTGTTAACATAAACTGTACAGTATAACATCACACTAAGAGGGGGGATACGCACAACAATAACCCCAATGTGGGTGGCTATGCCCACAACAATCACACACTCAACTATATATACCAACTCCAGTATTGCTGTACAGCTGTACAGTGGGAAAGAGGGCATTTACACATCCACTACAAGTTTTGATGGAATAAACTTCCACAAGATGATTGCTTTGACATGTTACCTTTTGCCAGTTAATTCTCAGACAAATGATCTCCTGGACATATATTTTCTGCAAACTGAAGTAGATCCCTTCACATATACACACACACATACTTGGCACACTGAGAGTAGAATCCCTACTTAGGTACTTGTTGCTACTAATGTGTTTGGCCTTAGTTGTACACACCACAGAGATTTTAGGGTGAGGTGTGTCCCGAGTTTCCTGTTAAGTGAAGAACATCACCAGGCCTTGTACAGTATGGTATTGGGGGATGTACTGGCTGTTAATGAACAATACATAGTATGACGTACTGTCATGTACACATTGGCAAACACCTACAGTCATAGACACATATGGCAGACCTGGGTTTAGCAGTGCAACTACCTTGTGAGTGAGTCCATACTGTTACAGAGTTTTTGCACACAGCACATGCATCAATGGGCTGGGTAGTGTAATCAGTTACCTGTATGGTTGATGGTGACAGTGGTCCTCATACAGTTGACCTTGGTACATGTACTGGGGATACCATGGTGTAAAGACAGTACACCCACCACCCACACCCCACATTGTACTCACTGAAACCCATGATAATGATCTGACATACCCACAATCACACATTAACCAGGACTGCAATACAAACCCTTGTCTATCTAATCAGTGCTACTACAGGGATATGTATTTATTGTGCATGCCACAGGGATAGTAGGGTGAGGGTTTGCATGGGTCTCCTAATGTCAGCAACATCACCATCCCTTATAATGTATAGCAAGTTTAGTGTATTTGGAGAAAATGGCCTCAGAATGCTGTCTCCTACAAATATGCACACTCACACAACTGCACACACATACGCACTCACATATATTCTCATTTGACAGGACTCAGAGGGTAACCTACACCTATCTACCCATTTGTAGAACAGTGTTATGCTGTTACTGCAACCTCCAGGAAGCCCATAGGGTGAAGAGTGTAACAAGGTACATTTAATGTGAATTACAGCAGCAGCCATTTCTAAGTATAGCAATTGTGGGTGTAGTGGGTGAGAAGGCCCTCAGAGTATTTTCAACTACAAGTTTGCAAACAGACAGACACTGTTATTCTCAGTAATGCACACTGACACATTTGTCGGTACTGACGTC
Source organism: Protopterus annectens (assembly GCF_019279795.1). Taxonomy (NCBI): domain Eukaryota; kingdom Metazoa; phylum Chordata; order Ceratodontiformes; family Protopteridae; genus Protopterus; species Protopterus annectens. Next base: position 591,578,965 of record NC_056744.1, read on the forward strand.
CATAGGTTCAGGTATTCCTAGTTGTGTACCAGGCTAATGTCCTCCGATATAGGAAGAATAGGGCATGCGGGTACACTCGTATCATGCCACCTGACATTTGTCAGCAGGCCATCTATCAACTGATGCCACTTAAGTGATCCCCAGAGTGACCGTTAAATTCAACATCTAGTCATGTGGTTTTCTCTTGCAGAGAGCCAGTGAGGTGTTCCATTTGACATGTATACAACATATATTGCATAACATGGCCATTGTCTGGGTTAAAGACCTGTACCCAAGCATGTTCTGTTGACTGTGGTAGTCTGGTTGAGGTATCCATGGCATGTGGTGCATACAGAGTGGGGTTTCCTAGCTGTGGCATTCATAATACAGCTGGGCAGACATGTCAGTGTCAGTCAATCAGAGATTGCCTGTAAGCAGCCAAGATGGATACTTGACATCTGCACATCTGTACAGAGGACATACATAAATTAGCTAGCCAACAGGTTTTGCATTAGGATGACAGTTTTGACAGATAGACGTCTGACACTAAGAGGTATGCCATTACTACATGACAGCAGTCCTCAATGACATGTCCTAAACACGTAGTAGTCTACAGTTAATATCAACATATCAGATCAATATCCAATAAAAGATACTTAAAAACATACAGCTCAAACACCAAGAACATGATAGTTAGGACTCAGAGTCCAGGTTTGCATACAGGGGTGTATGGTTCCAGTACTGCAATCTGCAATCTACTCTTACTTGGAAAATCACTGTTAAAAGTAGTAACGTAATGATACAATACATACAAGTGTGACTGCATATAACCTGGGATACTACCCATGTATGAAACACATACAAAGAGAAAAGATTGTGGTACTAGCCATGTATACTCATGTGTCCCATACAGTATACTCACACCCCTTGCTACTGTAATGACAACACATAGAAGCATGCTATGTACATGGAATTAAATAAACTTATTAAAGATGTCATTACCCTGATATTTTATCAGACTGAAATGTGATCATTGGTTACCAGGGCTGAGCTATGCTTAGCAGGTGTAGGCATTGCTTAAATGTAAATGCAAAGCAGATTTGTGCACTGGTAAGCAAAGCCTACATGGTGTAAGTGCCTTTTCATTTAACCATAAGTTAGCACTGATTACCATCAAGCAAACCCAGGTAAACCAGCTTAAAACAGCTCAAAACTGACTTAACCACTCTGTATCCAACAGTCCTTGTTCTGCCAAGCAACAAACAGCCCTTACAAGTCTTAAACCCAGGACCCTCTATGCTATAGTCACAGCAATTAACCACTAAGCCAGCTGAGCTGTAAAAATGTCTGTTTCCTTTTTCAAATATATCTTTCAATACACATACTGAATAGTAGTGAAAAACTGCTTTGACTACTACAATTGTATACTACTTGTTAGTGAAAATAGTGATGAATTGGTCATGTTTTTATATCTAAATATACACATATCAGATAAATATTGTGGGATACATCTGAGAAGGTATATACAACACTCATGTTTACACATAACAAGGATATGGATATATATATATATATATATATATATATATATATATATATATATATATATATATGGATCTAGGATGTTTAATCAAAAGTTCAAATGTCTGAATCCAATTAGGACGAGCATACTTATGTAAAAGTGCTTTTCACCGAAGAAGCATTTTCGGGTAAGTATGCCTTTTTACCGAGGCCGTACTATGGTGTGGATAAGGGAAAATTCCCTTTTCCCCACTGTAGTGAGGTCTTGGAGGGAGAATATTAAAGTGTGGGGGGTGTGGGGGGCACAGCCCCCCATACGGGGGGTGCAGTGGGGCAAAGCCTCCCTGCAGAAAAGTAAATTTAGTTTTTTTTTTTATTAACACGCTTTAAAGAAAGCACGTTTTCGATGAAAGCACATTTGTTAAAGTATTCAACAAAACACTTCGAGAAAAGGGACGACCAAGGCAGCATAAAACATAAAATGGAAACTCAAAACTTCAGCCAAAATAAAATTAAACAGGCACCGTGTTTATTAGGTAAGCGCTTTCACAAAGATATGCTTCATCAGACCTTCATCACACGATAAGAACAAAGGCCATATATAGCACATTAAAAATTCAAAACAACCAATCAAAGCCAGCATAGAAGTTACATCATAACAAATATAGTAATTAAAAGGCACATCAATCAGAAAGTGCATCTGGAACAAAACACTGTCACACAAGCTTAAAAACTCTATATAAATGTAAATATAGATATAATTATACAATAAGCACAGACTAACTAAATAATATTCAACATATTCTCTAAAAAACTATGTTAAAATACATAACAAAATAAACATTAGAAATCATCTTTCATTTGGGTACCCTCCTTTTCTTGAGTAAGGGCTTGATGGTGAAATGTTCATTAAGACCATTACCTCAATCAGCTCTAAGAATGATCATCCAGTTATTCTCCTTATATTCAGTATGGTTACAAACATCACCTTTCCTTATTGTGGGCATAACAAGATCAATAACCCTAAAACTAAACCTATGCCCCTCACCATTGCTAGTAACATGCTTGGAGAGGGCATTGTTCTCAACACCTTTGCGTATACAATAGATGTGTTCCCTCATACACTCTCTAAGCGATCTGTTAGTCTTTCCCACATAAAATGATGCACATAAAGTGCACTCTGCTAAATAAACTACATTTGTAGTTCTACAATCAGCATTGACCTTAAACACAAATCTTCTCTCAAGGTCAGGATGATCAAAAAAATCAGAGCTGTTAATAAACCCACAGAAATTGCACCTACCACATGGTCTTGTGACACCAACTTCAGCTGAGTTACTGAATTTATCATTACCATTACATAATAACCTCTTCAGGTTCTTGGTGGGTTGTCGTTTGGTTTCATATTATTTACATTTGTTAAAGTGTGTTCGGTGGTTATGGATTCGGACTTTTGATCTTTCGATCAAACGTCCTAGATCCAATATATATATGTATATATATATATATATATATATATATATATATATATATATATATATATATATATATATATATATATATATATATATATATATATATAAAACATACGCTCATAACATGTAGTGGAGTCATACCTGAGAACCATAACTTTTAACCTCTTAGTGCAAGGGAACGTAATGTAAGTATTTCAGTTATAAATGTAGAATGTTGCTACAGTAACAGGGGTTGTGTCAACAGACCTGTTGTGAAGGATGGCTCTTCTGAAACTGACATGTACACCATCTGTTACTGACAGACATCATAAAATCATCATAGTGAATTACCACACAAATCACAGGAATGCTCCTGTGGAATACAGAAGAAATATGACTAATAAATGTGGACAGTCGGAAACAATCTGGTCAGTCCAGAGGTATACACAGAACTCCTTATTGCAGGACATGTGGAACAAGTCTAATAAAGGGATGTTTACAGCCATGAAAATGAGGATATATCACAATTACTGGAGTAGATAAGCTCACACAGTTGGTGCATTCACAACCTCCTGTCTGTCCTAACACATATTAACAGGAGGAGCAGAGGTCCCAAGCCCACATATTTCCCACTAATTAGTAACATACATCGTTTTAGCATCTCACTGCTTTTTCAGAAATATACAACACATATGGTGGCCAGGCAACCGTACATCTGACAAATATCTGGACATAACATCACACTAGGTAAATAAACTGAGCTGCTAGGCATGTCACCAAGCACTGTCTAAACTACAGGCAGACTGCCACAACAATAACCCAAGCTTCCTATAGGGGAATACACATGTGATTGCAAATATAGCAGGCACTACGGGCATGTAACAGCATGGAGTAACAGACACCAGTGTGAAAGTGCATACCCAGAACCAATCTCAACACAGTCACAGTCACATTATAGTAAGCCTAATTAATAGTACAGTATATGGACTCTGTGAACAAAACCATCCTCAATTTTCCACTCACACACTATCCCTACATATACTGGCCCAATTCACAGTGTAGTCTGATGCCTGACTGTGGTTTGGGACATGTCTCTGCCTGGCCTTACAAACATATATGCTGATAAGGTACCAGAAACTGTAGCAGCATGCAGCATCAGATAGAACAGGACCAAGCACACTGACATCTACCCCAGTCTGTACACTGGCCAAATAACATATTCACAATACACTGCTACAGAATACTGACACTGTGTCAAAAATCGCCATAAGTACTCAGACCGCACTACTGTAAAGACTACAACAGAATGTCCAGGTTTTGTCCTCAAATATAAGGACTCTTATACATAACATGTCTGGCAGTCTGATATATCACCGGCTTGATATCAGGAATGATGTCAGTAAATAATGATATAATGTACATATGCACCTCTTACTGCATGACATATGGACAAAGGGTGACAGACTAAGTAGACAGAGGCACAAACACAGGGACAATTTTGACATATTGCTGTGATAAACTGAGAAAATTGCTGGTGTAACAGGGTTTGTTGTTTTATATCTCTTCTGAGGGATATGAAGTCAGTAACACACATGGATGTCACCATTTACTGACTGCAATCATCAGAGTATGCTACTGGATTTCTAAAGACAGAAAATGTATGAGTAATACACCACATCTAAGACTCCAAACTCTTGCCAGTCTGCAGATAGCCCTACAGGTGAGAGTTTCATCAACTGGGTCTATATTATATTCTTGAAAGCTGACAATATCGAAGCTGATATTGTCGACATGAGACTAGCGAAAGCTCACAACATGGAACATTTAAACAGAAATCTCTGTTAGGGGAGATTTCTGCTTACTGCAATGTAGTGTGATCTTGGAGTTGGTGTATTTAAGTAGCAGGGTGTGGGGGAGGTGGCAGGGATGCTTGTCCCCCTGCTTAAACCCACTAAGGTACTTTTTTCTTTTTTGTTTGTTGTTTTTATAAGTTCGATGTTTGAAGACATCGACCATATGGTGTTCAATGTTTTCAACCTTCGATCTTATAATATAGACCCTCGTCAACCACATAACACTGTCATGCCAGACTTCAGATCATGCAGAACAGCCATATTCACACAAACCCTGTTAAACCAACATTACTTCAGATATAGAACAGCAATACTTACATTCTGTCCCCATGTCTGGAACATCCCCCTCCAGTTTGTTGGCCTGTCTCCACATTGTTTGTTGTAAGAGGTATTTCCAACTAACCTCTGTGATGCTGTTTGTCAGACACCAACATGAAGTCCTGCTCACAGTGAAGGCAAAGAGCCAACACCAACATGAAGTGCTTAGTTATAGGAGTGTGTTTCCATGCAATTGGCTATAGGAATGATACCACAGCTGTTCCACATGCAATTAGCAAGAGAGGGACTCAAGTTCATGCACAGTCCATCAGCTGATCATGAGTATTACCTACAAAGCAGCTGTTAGCACATATACCAGAGAGGGGGAGAGAGAGAGAGAGAGAGAGAGAGAGAGAGAGGAGAGAAAGAGAGACAGAGAGAAAGTAAGAAAGGAAGAGACAAAGAGCCAATCATGTTTGTGTATGATCCATGCATGGAGAGTGGTCTCTGGGTATTATAACGGTTGACTATATTGTTTACTAATCCATACTGTCACATAGTAATTGCACATGGCAGTAGACATTTATGGCTGTGGATCATCTACAACAACCTCTACAGTGTTTGACAACTGTTGACCTGGTAATGTGGACATTGGGATATATAGGTCCTCAATATTATAATGTGGCAAAGCCCACACTGCAATGGATCCTGTCATTACACAATCACCCCAACAGGATACTGGTGACACACACACTTACCAATACTGAGTTTCAAATCCCTACCTGGCTATGCATTGCTATTACAGTGTTACACAGTTATCACATGCGCCACAGAGCTTACATGTTAGAAAACTGTCCAAAGGTGTCTTTGAAGGTGAGTGACATCAGCAGCACTGTTAAAGGAGGGGTAAGGGGAGGGTAGTAAGTGTGAATGACAACAAAATCGGGTCTCTACAAGGATACACACACTCTCTCACACAAATACTCACATTTACACAGTTGCCAGGATCAGGATGAAAACTCTTACCTAACTAGTATGCTACACTATAGTATTACGCAGTTATCACAAGCATCACAGACCCACAGAGCTTATATGTTGAAGAACTGTCCATAGGTATCTTTGAAGGTGAGTAACATCAGCAACAGTGCTAAAGGAGGGGTAAGGGGAGAGTAGTAAGTGTGAATGTCCATAAAATCAGGTATTATCAAAGACACACACACACTCGCTGATACAAGCACACAGAGTTTCACATTTGCCATGTCTGGGATTAGAACTCCTACCTATCTATTTTACTACACTATAGTATTACGCAGTTATCGCAAGCACCATGAATCTTATAGGGTTAGCCCTTGGCCAAAGGGTTATTTCAAGATGACTGACATCAGCAGGCATGCTAAAGTATGGCAATGGGAGGTGTACTGAGTGTGAATGGCCTCAGAATCATTCATTTCTACACACACACACACCCACACACACCCACACACACACACACACACACACACACACACACACACACACACACACACACACTGAGTGTTTCCCAGTTGCCATGTCTGGGATTAGAACTCCTACCTAACTAATTTTCTACACTACAGTATTACACACGTGTCACAAGCACCATGTAGCTTATATGGCTGAGACTTGGCCAGAGGATTATTTCAAGGTGACTGACATCAGCAGGAGTGCTACATGGGCAATGGGAAGTGCAGTGTGTGTGAATGGGCCATAAATCATTCCTATGGAAACAAACACTCACACTCACTCACACACAACCTTACATTTGATAGGACCAGTTATACAAATTCCTGATGAATACTGATTTGTACTATCATGATACACAGTTGTCACAAGCACCACAGACACTATAGGGCTGAGGGCTACCAAAAGGAATGTCTACAGTGATTGACATCAGCACATTATGTGATATTTGTCAATTTGATGTATGGTGGGTGAGACAAGCCTCATAATGGAATTATCTCTGTCACTGTCTGTCTTTCTCTTTCCCACATCTCTCTGTGTGTATGTTTGACATATTATAGTGTGTTGGCCTTGGATATGTGTGAGTATACCTATCCAATGTGTGTGCAAAGCATGAATGGTGTACAATTTGGTGTGTGTGCACAGACATCTGCAAATGACACATATGTATAGTCCACTGTGTTGTCATACATGGCTTCATTACTCTAAGTGTAGGAGCATGCCCAGTATGACCTTCTGTAATGAGTGTGTGAATCCATTCCAAATAGGGTTGTACTCCAGTCCAGGGTTTGGTGTTCTACACCTACAGCTAGCAACCTGTTTCTGCAGGATATCTGTAGATAGGTTGACAATATGGAGTCACAATGGGCAACAGATAGTGGGATACTGTAACTATTGCTGTATATGCTGCTTGTGTTACATGGCTGGTGTTAGCAGAGATATTCAGACATATGTACTCTTTTACACTGTGATGTATTATGTCATCAACTACTGACATATATACTTATTTGCTCACAGTCATTTCCTGGGACATACAAGATGAATGAAGCTGTGTCCAGTATTGTGGTCCACAGCCTACAAATTCTCGCACACTCATGCCATTCTGGAGGGGTAGCTGCAGACACTTGCTGATGGGTCTGTGTAAATGATCCAGCACCTTGGAACTATGGTGGCTGCGGATCCCTTTCTTGTACATATCTTGACTTAACAGAATGGCCATATCGTGCTTTGGCCATACCTCTCAGCTGTACAGATTCAACCAGGTTACCCAGAGGCAGGGCTTATATATCTGGTCAGTTCTGCTTCACATTGTGGTTTGCTAGCAGGTTTGTAGCCACCCATTACTGGGTTTGAAGGCAGGGGTAGTATGGGCACACATCAGAGTTTCAGACTGCACACACTCCATGGTGTCTATGCTTCTACACCCCCCCACTCTGTTATTCTATCCTCTTCCTAACATCATGCGAGCAATATCTGAGAAGTATCCCTATAGTTGACCCTTCATCCCAGCGGTATTTAGGGGTTGGTCTACAATTCATGCAGTAGGACATGGTGGGTATGCTACTGGGATTTGTCAACATGGCTTTGCATTTGTGTTCTGTTGACTGTGTTATGTTGTTAGTTGGGACCCCATGAGATACCACACATTGGCACTATGGATGAGGCACAGGCCTTTGACAGAGGACTGTAGGCCATTTGGTAGTTATGCAGGCCAGTCCATTCGGTCACTCCTGATTTCCCAGGCTGTGAGCCAGTGGATTCCCCTGGGGTGACAGCATAAGTGTGCAAGGTGTTAATGGCAATAGTTCCTGTCCATATTAATCCATTGGTCTGGATGCAGGCAGGGTGCTGCTTATAGCTAGTGACACACCTGCATTGGGACACCTCTTCAGCACGCTGGATTCTGTGGGTATACCCATACAGAAGTAGGGCATACTGTACTCACTACGGACAGCAAGGATATGACCTGGGATAAACCTGTGGCTGATGGTGGGGTGAGCTGAGTGCATGTGTGATATGGAAGCTACTTGCAGCTGACTCACAGATATACATGAGACATTCCCCTTATGCTGCCTTGAGCAGGGACATAGGCAGTCTCTTATTACTTCATAACTGTGCCTTTTGTGTTCTGCCAGTGAATGGCCAGACTACATCAGTATTCCATACTATACAGACAACTAATGTTCTGCTAACCTGTATGCATAATTCCAAAGTTGTGGGCAGTTGACAGTTACATTTTATATAGTCTGTCTAGGATTGACAAAGAGAGTATTTTGTAAATTTACTGGATGAATGGTTGAAGGAAGGATTTGTTTATGAAAATTAGATAGTGGGATATTAAAATTTATAGAGAAGAAAGATGAGAAAAATGAAATAAAACACAGGAGACACGTCATACTTAACAACACAGATTATAAAATTGTTATGAGAATAATACATTGGAGAATGGAGAGAAAGCTGAAGGATGCTTTGGAAGAAAGTAAATATAGTATCAAAGGGAAGGGATGTCAGGAATTGTTATTGTTTTTTCTCTTTTTTAATTTCTCAAAGTATTTTGGTTTTTTATTATCATGACAGGAGTGGACCCCATTTCTAAGTCAAAGTATGATTAAAGTTCAGGAAATTAGTATTATCAGTCCTTGATATCAGCCAAAAGTGCTCTTTGCAGCACCAGTAATGTGCCAGTAATGACTCCTTCTGCAATTTGTATGGAAGTACATGTACTGGTAACATATCTAAATATGATTGTAGATTATTTTTTTTAAGACCCATTGATCATACTACTATTGGAACTGCCTGGGTATCTTTCTTCCACATTGCTCTCATTTCTGCCTGCAGATCCTGATATTTTATGACTTTGTGTCTCTCTGTATGCAAGACACTGTACTAACTGGGTGTAGCGATTTCAATGATCAATGCTACTTTTGTCTTCTTTTCATGGGCCACTATATCTGATTTTCTCACGTCTATTTTTTTCAACTGCTGGTAATGGGTGATCCCATGTGATATAGTCTTTATCATTTTTTATGATGTTTTGTGGCTCATACTTCCAGTGTTTTTCAGTTATATAATAATGTTTACACAATCTCCAGTGCAACAGTCTTGCCACATTTGTATGCCTTTCATAATTCAGTCCTTCTGCCATTAGTATGTCACAACCAGCAATGGGGTGTTTTACAAAACCTACATTTGTCTGTTTCTCCCACATGTTCAATGGACTTTGTAAACCAACACATGCATAACCCACTGTCTTAGGCTGCCAATATTAACCTTTCATCTTTTGATTTGAATTTGGCTCTCCTTAACCATCCCTGCATTCAATCCTGATCACCATGAGGTTCTTCTAGAAGTTTTCCATGCTTGCAAATATATTAATGCATTTTGCACATTTCTTGCCTTCTTATCTGATTGTTCACCTTATATTCTTTCTTTTTGTTTGTTGGCACATTCAGTTGCCGACTGAGTTTTATCAGTTTTGGTTATTTTGGGTATTTATGGTTTTATTTCCATTCCTGTTTGACACTGATATGCTTTTGCTAGATTAAGCAGAGAAGTCATCTTAGATTTATTCTCCTCATGTTTCAAAACATTCACTACTTTTGGGTCTTGTGAGGTCAGCAGATATATGATTGCAGATCTATACACGTAATCAACTTCAAGGAGGCCCATACCTCCTTCAGAACAGGGAATATATAATCTTGGTATGCACTGATTTTTGAATTGAATAATTTGGTGAGCATGAAGCATCCTTCTTCTTTTCCTGTCTAATCTATCCAATACATTTTGGGCCAGAAAATAACTCCAAAACTATAAGTTAGGGCAGGAAGAGCAAATTGGTTTATAGCTTGAATTTTGTTTCTAGATGTAAGCACTTTTTTCAGGATTAATTGTAGTCTTCTAAAATATCCCCTACCATTCACATTTGTGCATGTTTTATTATTGATCCTTCATCAATTCCCAAATATTTATTTACTCCCTCTTCCTCAAGTTCTTTTATATCACATTTCTGCCCCAAACTGATGTTTTCTTGGTGCTGCAGTTTTCCTGCTTTAAAGGTTGCTTTTGTACACTGATCACTACCAAATGACATTCTTATATCATCTGAAAAAAAATTGATTACTTGCAGCTATGCTTTCAGTTCCTCATCTGATGAGCTATACATTTTTAAATCATCAACAAAGAGAAAATGAGAAGTCTTTACACTTTTTTTTTTGGTTTCTAGGAGCCAAATTATAGCCATGGTCTAATCTTTTAAGTACACAGCTTAATTGGTTAAGTGCAAGACAATAGCACAGGTGACAGGGAGTCACCCTGGAACATCGCCCTTTGGAATTTTATCCCTGGAATAATAATTTGTCCTTTATCATGCCTAAATTGCAAAGTAGTTTGCCACTGTTTCATGGTCACTGTAATGTAGCTGATCAGTGTTGGATGTTTCTTACACATTTTTAACCACTCTTTATCCATGAATGTAGAATACAATCAAATGCTTTTTTGTAGATAATCCATGCCATACTTAGATTCTTCCCCTTTTTATAGTTCTCCATTATGACTTTATTTAGCAGCAGATGATCCATTGTCCCATATGACTTTCTTTTATTGCCCTTTTGTTCGATTGACATGATTGAATTTTCTTCTAAAAGACTATAAACTCTGTTGGCATCAATTCAGGTGTATAGTTTATACATAGTTGGAAGGCATGCTATTGGTCTATAATTTTTAGGGTAGCTTGTAGATTCACTCTTAAGTAGGAGCATTGTTTTTCCTATTGTTAGCCAGGTTGGTGTCTGTTCAGGGTCCACATATAAATAGCCCTTACTCATGGCTAAATCTTCATGCAAAGATTGTAATACCTTTAACCAGAAGTTAGGTACTACATCTGGGCCTGGTATTGTCCAGTTAGAGGCTTTTCTTAACTTTTTTTCAATCTCTCTGGCTGTTACTTCATCATATTTCATATCCTGTACCTTTGAACTTCTTATACATTCTTTTATTTCTTCTATCCATTTATTATCTCTGTTATGTTCCACAGGATCTTCATAAATATTTCTCCAAAATGTACCCATTTCTTCTATTTTGGGTGGTCTTTCAATTCCTTTTACCTTGTTTCCCAATTCTCTATAAAACATTTTGGGGTCATCAATAAATTGCTTATTTTGTACTTTTCCTTTATATTATCTGTGTATCTTCTGAGTTTTTCTGCCTGCGCTGATATTTTTAGTTTATTTGTAATATTGCATGATAGATCCTGATCTGTTATGATATTGCACATTGCTTTTATCATGTCTATCTTTCTGAGTATTTTTGTTGATCTGTTCCCTCTTCTATACTCCTTTAACAGTAACACTCCTTGTCTTAACTGCTTTATAGTTTTCTCTATTCGATACTTCCATGATGGTATTCAATTTCTCTCCTTCCTTTCCCTTACTACCCTGTGTTCTTGTGGTAAAATGTTATCTGTTACTAATTTAGCTGCACAGTAATATATCCTGTTTACTTCTGTTATATTTCCTGAATCTCTATGGATAATCCTAATTATTGCGCTCATTTTGTTTTATCATATTACTGACTTTTGAAGTTTTATTGAGTTTCTTCATTCTATTTCTTTTATTGATCTTAATATAGCTATCTCTATTAAAATCAAACAACTCCTCTCTTGGCTCATTTTCTTCTAAACTGAAGGCACATTTTTTGTTATCCATTTTCTGCAGGCATCCTGTAGAAAGTTCTATAGCATCTTCCTGTGAAACATTCTCTTCAATTTCATCCTGCATCATCCATTGCTCTGTCATATCAAGACTTACTGGACTGTCCCTCCTCAACATTGAATGCTCCAGAGTTGCAACAATTTGCAGTTCCTTCCCTTGCTGTCTAGCTTCAAGTGAATGTTTTTACTAGTTCCCAGTGGACGCTCCAAAATATCTTCATATGGCAACTTACTGGTTGCTTCCTGTTCTACTGGTTTCTACTTAATTTGGATGCCTATTTCTCAATCCTGTTGGGGTGCTTTCTGAGTTAGATTTTCTACACTGAATCCTTCACTTCGCTGGTACTCTATAACCTCAGTTTCTATTTCTTTAACTTCTCCATTTCTAATTTTCTTTTCTGCTTTTCCTTTTTGTCTTCTTATTTTTTGTATTGTCAAGTTTTCCATGTCTAGATTCCTTTGCCTGTATTTCTCTTTAGATATCTTTGGTGCTGCTCTTTTTTGTATTGATTAGATTTGCTTTCTCCTTTGCATAAATATTGCACCATATAAAATTCATTTTTCTTTCCCATATCCATGTCTCCTGAGCTTCCTGTTTCTCCTTACTTTGGGGACTCATTCCTTCATGCTGTGATGCAACCTGTGTTAGACCTTCTACACAAAATCCTTCACTTTACAGGCATTCCATAACATCAGATTTTTTATTTTTGTAACTTCTGATTTACTAATTATCTTTTCTACATTACTTTTTGTGATATTATTTTCTTTATTGTGAAATTTTCCATATCTGGATGCCTTTGCCTATATTTCTATTTAAATGTCTTTGGAGCTGCCTTTTTTGTATTGATTAATTTGACTTTCGACTTTGCATAAATATTGCACCATATAAAATCTGTCTTTCTTTCCCATGTCCATATTTCTTTTTTATACTTTTCAAAAATCTCTAGGTTTTGTTGTTTATATTTTCATACTTCATCAGATGCTTCTTTTTCCAACAGATCAAAGTTTCTTGGTCTATATAATGTTTTTCACAAATCTGTTATATGAATGAATACAATTTTGTTGAGGCTTCTGACAATTTTTCTTGTGGAAATATTTTTTCATTCCTCTAATTTCCCCTCTTAATATTTTTGTATATATTGTATCTGGAAAATGTGGGCATTTGCATAATAGAAATAGTGTATAACTTCTTTCTTATCCTCAATAGTCCACTCTGTTGTCTTTATGGCTCTTATTTGGCCTATCAGTTTTTGAGACTTCTGTGGATGTTACTTCCTTCTACAATAGGAGGGTCATCCTCCCCCTGGGTCTGGCCTTGACTCACTGTAGGAATATTTCCCTATTTTGAGGATTTTATACTGTCATTTTTTCAAGTCCTGCTACCAGTATGCCTACCAGGAATGGGCACATTTTATCTTGGGTCTTGTGCACCTAACTATAATTTTTAATTTTTGACCCACTTCTGTCCATGATATATGTTATGTGTGAGACATTATGGATGATACTGTAAGTGAAAGGGAGGCTGTGAAAGTTATGATAACTGATATTAGCAAGCCATTTGATTCAGTAGGACATTATGCATTGTGTGATGTTATGGAGAAGTAGTGCATATGTAATAGAATTAGGAGAGTGTGGATGTCATCACTTCCAAATAAAAGAGTGACATTGTTAGTGAATGAGTGGTTGAGTAAAGAAATATGCATGAATCATGGTATAAGACAAGGATGTCCCATGAGGGTAATATTGTTTGCACTGGTAATAAATATGATAGTGAGTGAAGCAGCTTATAAAATGAAAGATGCTAAAAATATAAGGCGAAAGCAGGTGAGGATTACAGAAGTTTTGACATAGATAAATTATATAATTGTAGTTGCTACGAACAAAATATGAAAGAGGGAGGAGTTGGCTTGTCTGAATGGATGTCTAAAGGAAAATGGAGATACTTTTGGAAATACTTTAAATAAAGGTAAATCTAAGGGTTTGCGTTATGTGAAAATCAGGGGTGAGTGTTTTTTAAAGTATGACATGTATTTGCTAGGGATGACATTTGAGAAAAAGTAATACAGTTAAGATGCAAGGGAAGGATTTGATAAAAAAATGAAAGAAATATGTCTTCTGTGGGGTGTATCTGGTGAACTCTTTGTTAATGGGAAAATAGCATATATGTCAAATGATTATATGATTCCAGAAAAATATGTAAATGAAACTGTACAATTGTTTTCTTTCATATGAAGCTCAAAATTAAACCCAGTGAGAAGAGGTGTATTTATATAAGTGAAGATGAAGGGGAATTAGGTTTACTAAATCCAGTTGTTTATTCTGCTTCTTTGCACTGTATAGAGTATTAAAGGGGTCTATATTAGAACATCGAAGTTTTACAATGTTGAAGGTTCTAATATCGACACCTATTCAGCGAATGCTGGAAATGTCGAACATGCAGAACAGCTAATTTTTTTCCCATGGAAAAATTTTGCTGTTCCGACACCCATACACACAACACAAGCACACCAAACAAACAGCAATCCACACACATACACTTAAAATCCTACATCTAACCCTACACTAAACTGTACATACACTACTATCTATCCACTTACCTTAACCCAAACCCTAACCCTAAGGTCCGTCACTATCACACACTCACCTCACCCGTGTCCTAACCCTAATTCACCTACCCTGCCCTAACCCTCATGTCCACAAAGGGACATAGGGAGGGTGGCCTAATGGTTAAGGTGCTTGCTTTACAAACACAAGGTGCAGGGTTTGAGTCTCACAAAGGATAATTGGCTAGGCTTAAAATGGCTCACAAGAGCAGTTAGCTTAGTACTAATCTATGAACCTATGAACAATCACACACTTACCTGACCCACGCCCTAACCCTAACTCACCTAACCCATGCCTTAACCCTCATGTCCACATAACCGCACACTTACCTGATCCCGATCCGTAACTTTCCACCACAGTGCTGGAAATAGCAAAGCCACAGTAACGGCCAACGAATTCCTTCCCTAGGAATAAATTCAGTGTTCTGCAGCTTTGCAATTTCCAGTGTTTGCTGAATTGGAGTTGATATTAGAACATTCGATGTTGTAAAACTTCGATGTTCTAATATAGACCCTTATTAAAGTGCTTAAATGAAGAGAATGAGAATTTAACAATGGTAGTGTTTAAATTTAAGTACAACTTTTTCTAAGAGATGATAAGAATAAAAGAGTGAACAAGAATATGTAAATAAAGAAATTAAAAATGATCAAGAAAAAATATTAACATGGAAAACAAAAATTGATGATTATAGAGAAAGATAAAAGGGTGTGGTATAATAATGTAATGAAACAATACCAGTATGTAAAGCCATGGAAATATTTACCAGAAGAAGTGATTAAAGCCATTCAAGTAAGGAAGAAAGCAATGTATCAAGATAGTAGTATTCGGATTTCCTATGGAGACTGATAACAAATAAGTTACCTGTATAAAAAGAAAGTTGAAGGAATGTCTTTATTTTGTGGGAAGGAAAAGAATTTTGTTCTTGAAATATAAGAGTGGTAAAGCTATGGAAAAACTGTGTGAAGAAAACGTGTTTGCAAATATTAATGACATAAACAATATAGCTATGAATATGATTATGTATATATATTATAAGAACAAGAAG
This sequence comes from Protopterus annectens, assembly GCF_019279795.1. Lineage (NCBI taxonomy): Eukaryota > Metazoa > Chordata > Ceratodontiformes > Protopteridae > Protopterus > Protopterus annectens. Next base: position 591,594,865 of record NC_056744.1, read on the forward strand.
AAAGAATATGAGAAAGGGGCGGATAATAATTTATTTTATGTCATATTTGTAAATAGGAATGAAAGACTGAATGAACTTTGTTTAACAGGAAACTGATTTTGGCATATATATTGCAAACAATTACATTATGGTTGTGGAAGAAAGAGTGAGAGTCAGTTATGGAAGAATAACAGAGTATGCTATATGAAAAATGATTAATAAAAACAAATAAAAATGTATATACAGTATATGTGGCTGTAAATATGTATATTTTGTAAATATGTAAATAATGCTTTTTATTTTGATTTAAATAAAGGATACCCACTCTTTTCAGTAATTGCTTTGAGATGTTTTACATCTCCACCTGAGCTACTACCAGCTCAGCCACATGGGACTTCAGTTTAACATCTCATGTGAAGGATGAGATATTGTAATACCTATGTTGCACCTTGCAACTTTAACTGGGGACCGTGTAATTACCTACTCAACCCTATATGAAGTAGAACAAAGCTTTTAAAGAATTAATTTGCTGGACAGTTAGAATTTGTATTAATCCTCACCCATACATATGATGCCATTATGGATTTAAGATTATTATCCTAAATGGATAAACACCTGCCTACAGAATTAATTAGGTGGTGCATGGTCTGTAGAGCAGGTTTCTTTATTATGTCTTCAATCCTGTGTGGGTCTAATGCTTTTTCATTGAGTCTTATGACATTAAAACTCATCACTCTGTAGTTATCAACTAACATGTATGTAGTTAATAGAAATACTTTGAGATTATCAGTAATTTGTATTATTCTCTTTCCTTTAGCATTTCCATTCAATAGACATATACATGTTTTAGTCATTCCAAATGTATTAATATCTGCACATTTGTTCCTAATATAGAAGCATGGTATGCCCATGATCAATCAAGCTACCTGCAGATTTGTTATCCAGTTAACCTGCAGATTGTGTGTGTGTGTGTGTGTGTGTGTGTGTGTGTGTGTGTGTGTGTGTGTGTGTGTGTTTGCGTGTGTGTGTGTGTGTGTGTGTGTGTGTGTGTGTGTGTGTGTGTGCGTCTGTGGATAGACCCTGCACACCTTTACACACACACACACACACACACACACACACACACACACACACACACACACACACACACACACACACACACACACACACAATATTTCCACCCCACGTTTTTCTGTTTGCAGTCTTTCTTCACTTGTCAGGAATCTTATATCCTCTAACAGAATAACATCTGCATCATATTTAGCACACCATTCCATTATTCCTATCCTTCTTACAGTGCTATTAATACTGTTCATATTTACTAAAAGTACTACAAAAGTGTTGCTTTTCCTTCTTTTTAAGTTTAGGAAAACTATTTTATTTTCATTTTCATATTCTTTCCCCAACTGAATAGTATTTCTTGGTTTATACAAATAATTCTTGATCCCCAGAACTAGATTTTTCATTGGCTACAACTTCAGAAAAATTATTAGCATCGATCCATTCTCCTGACCTGTCTCCGTACATGCACTCTCTAGCTATAAGACTGTTGAAGTACACACTGTGTACAAACATACCACTGCCCAAACCAAGGCCATAGGGTATTGTAATAATACCTGTACCTTAATGATTAGAACAAT
>NC_056744.1:592246483-592298983 GCF_019279795.1 Protopterus annectens
CTGTAAAGCACTTAAACATGCCCCCTGCACTCGTACATGTTTCTTGTGCACGTCGAGGGTGCGGCAGTGCACCCTCATAAATATTCATATGGCACTGCTGCACCATCTGTAATGAGGGCACTCAGCGCAAAGCTAAAACTGTACTTTCGCCGAGCTTCATGAATCCCGGGGATAGTTTGTTGACAGGTGGAATTTCTTTATTCAGTACTGTCCAGCACTGGCACCAGTCCCAGTTGCACTACTGATGGCATTCCAAATTAAATGTGTGAATTTTGCATTAGAAAGTGAACTGTCATTCACTTCTAGTGAATGTTTGAAGTTAACAGTGTGCAATGCCAAAACGTGCACAAAGGAGGAAGAGGAAAAAAAATAAAACATTATAAAACAAGGATTTAAGAGTACCTTTCTGATGTTTGTTCCACTTTGCTGTCTTGTAATATGAGTATATACATCTCAGACATCATACATGCACCAAAAATATCCTCTCCAGATATGAACCACCAAACTATTACATTAACAACACACATTTGAGATTATTTTCACTACTTGCCACGGATGCAGACATATATTAGGAAGAAGAAAAAGATTGCATATACTCAAGATATAACATTGTATCAATTGACATTAACGATGCAACAGAACCAATTTCTGAAAGTTGTCCTTCGTAATTTGTCGGTAGATATGCCGCTGAATGTAATATTGTCAACAGTTAAATGGATATTTCCTCTCACAATAGTAAACAATATTTGCAGTAATACACTTGTTTCCTCTCTGTTTTCTGAGTATCATTCTCTTATCTAAGCTTTTCTAACATGATTAATATAATTTGGATTGCTTTTGATACCTGTCTCAGTGTGAACAGTCTGGTCATGGGCATTTATTAATAAAAATGTTATGAATGTATATCTCTAGATTCAGTCAATGTATTCCCTGACTTTCTGGTAATTTACTTCTCCCAGACACTGATAAAACCCACCTAATCAAAATAGGGGAAACCACCTCAAGAAGTAGACCTATAACAAGCAGCGTACCCCAGGGATCAGTCTTGGGGCCTCTGTTATTTGGGATATATTTCTCTGATGTGCAACCAAAAACCACTGGGCTATGGCTGATCATGTTTGCAGATGACTGCAAGCTGGGCACAGTCATCAATTCCCCAAGTGATGTGGATGTCTTCCAAGACGGTCTCACCCAAACAAATTACTGGTGCCAGAAACATGGCCTCAAGCTGAATTCCAAAAAATGTATCATCACCCCCTTTGATCAGAGTGACATCCCCATATATTATCACATTAATAACAACATCTTAAGTACACAATCAGTAGTGAGGGATTTGGGCACCCAGGTTGATAGCTACGTCACTTTTGACCACCATGTTGCTTCCATTATATGGAAAGCTTTCTACATGGCACACCTCATAAGTAAAGATATCTCATACAGGGACAAAGAAGTCATAACACTCATGTATTCTTCCCATATAAGGCCAGTTATTGAGTACAATGCCCCCTTCAGCATGTACCTCACAAAGCACATGCATCAGCTGGAGAGACCACAAAGGCTCCTCACCAGGAGAATCCCAGGCCTCAAACACCTACCAAACACAGATAGGCTAAAAGCTCTGTCCCTCTACTCAGTTTCATATAGACTCCTCAGAGGTGACCTCTGTTTGGCATACAAAGCAATCACAGACCCTGCCTTGATGGGATTGCTGCATATCCACAAGTCAAGCAACATTCAAGTGACCCATACTCGTGACCTCAACCTGGTCTGTGATATCAATAGGACTTGTTGGCGGGGAAGATTTGTGTCCCAGAGACTCACCCATCTGTGAAATAGACTCCCTCTCCATGTCAAAAGAATACCTCATTATTCCTTTTTAAGTGCAACTTGGATAACTGGATGGGAAACATAAAATACAGCCCTGGGATTCCACCTGTGTCCCTGCTGGACAGGGGCTCTATGTGCTGACTTGAATAAACATAGGCTAAACTCTTGGCTAGGCTTATGATACACCCTCAGTAAGTGTACATCTAAGAGGAAAGAATGAGAATCACTGATTACGTTTACAGTCAGACAAGTCATTCACACTTGCAAGCCCTTATCAAGCAGCACTTCTCGATGCTTGTTCTTGTACTACTAGTGTGCTTGCACATAACTGTCTAGGTTGTCAAACCACATTTATCTGCCCGTCACATTATGGGAATCAGGAATGCTAATGCGCTGACATCTGACTTGCATGCTAGTGCTCACAGTGATGAATCTGTACTATATACATTAATCATGTTGGTAAGGCACTTCTATCGCAGTAGGGGAGCATGTTTGGATACAGAGACTTCAAGACTGCTGTTTCACAACTAGAATTACATGATTTTGTATTCTTTCATAAAGATAATTCTTTCAATAAAGGTATATGATGTTTGTTTACAAGGCCAAAGCTTTTGACACCATTCCCCACTCTGGAATCATAGATAAACTTACTAAGCTGGAAATAAATCCCTATGTCACTCGATGGGTTGCCAACTGGCTTACTGACAGAACTCAGACTGTAAAAGTAGCTGACTCCAAATCCACCTCCAGACAGGTGACAAGTGGAGTACCTCAGGGTTCAGTCCTGGGACTGCTCTTGTTTGGCATCTAATTCTCTGAAGTACAGGCCAACACTAAGGGACTCTGGCTAACAAAGTTCGCAGATGACTGCAAACTGGGAGCCATTATTGAATCCAAAAATGATGTGGATTTTCTACAAAAGGAACTTACAGAAACAGATGCTTGGTGCCAGAGCCATGGGCTCAAGCTTAATGTCAAGAAATGTATAGTTATCTCCTTTGGGAAAAAAACATGTACCCATGAATTACCACATAGGTGGCAGTACTCTAAACACTGAAAGTGTGATGAGAAACTTAGGGACACAGGTGGACAGTCGTCTCACCTTCGATAACCACATTGCCACAACAGTCAGGAAATCCTTCTATGTGGCACACCTCATCACTAAGGGCTTTTCATCCAGAAAAAAAGGAGGTCATTGTCCCACTGTACTCATCCCTCATTAGACACATTATAGAGTACAACGCCCCATTTGGTATGTACCTCACAAGACATCTGCAACAGCTGAAAAGGCCACAGAAATACCTCACTAAAAGAATCACAGGCCTAAAGCAGATGCCAAATGCTGACTATCTAAAATAACTCCAGCTATACTCTGTGGCATATCGTCTACTCAGAGGTGATCTCTGCTTAACATAAAAGGCCATGTCAAGCCCTAAGCTGTTGGACATGCTCCGCTTAAAGAAATCCCAATCCCTCAGAGCCACATGCTCCAGGGATCTAAAAATTGTCATCACAATGAACAAAACATGCTGGAGGGATAGGTTCCTGACCCAGAGACTCCCCATACTCTGGAATAGACTGCCCATACATGTCAAGCAGAGCGCCTCCTTGGCCTTCTTCAAAAGGAACCTTGATGATTGGATCAGAGATAGGAAATTAACCTCGGGGATCACGCCAGTCAATCTGCTAGACAGGCATCCAGGGAAGTAAATATTGTGGAAAGAAATATCCAGGGAATTGTTATGGCTAGGTTTGTATAGGCCTTAGGGCCAATAGCCTAGTACCAACCTGTGAACCTATGAACCTATGAAATATTTGGGTTAACATTACAGATGGCTTCACATAACTAAATAGCAATTGTTTGCTGTCTTCATTTTTTCATAGCTGTTTTCCTAGCAAATATATCACTTATACATTTCTCTGAACATTCTGAGCAGGTTTTTTTTTAATTGTTATATGAGTATTAACAATGGCAGGTATACAATTGTAACTCAACACGTCTTCAGGCTGTGAAACCTGACTGACATCAACCAAAGGTGATATCCCCAAATGTTAAACATGTGTACATGCCTTCCTTTTCAGTACAACTAAGCCTGCTCTCTCTTTTGGAGTTACAAATTTCTTGTCATCATCAAAGAAGAGTTTTATCATTGTGATGATTTGTTGGGGGGGTGTTTATTTCTTATTTTTCATCACATGCAGGAATATGGGAACCGAGACATTTGCCCCCTAAACCTCCAATCACAAAAGTGGAGAATGATGGGATTGTGCAGGTACTACAGCAGCATGGTTCAGATCTATTAGAAGCAGGGCTAACCAGTCCTGCAGTGAGCATATCTGAGAGAAGGTGGTCAGTGATGTAATAGCTGTTGGAGGACACGGTCATGATTAGGTGAAAATCAGACATCAGGACACTGATATAATTAACAGACTAAAGAATCATGCAGCTGTCATTGCAGGGGAATGGAGGCTATTTGTGGATGTTCTGCTAGTGAACTACACTTTCTTAGACAGAGGATTTCATGTGCACTGTAAGTGACCCAGGCAGCTCATTAAAGATTCTGCAATAATAGTTGATGTAGGTGCTGAGGTAGAGGACATGCCAAGTGCATCTGCTGTTCAACTTCCAGGCATCCCATACTAATAATTTTAATAACACACACATATATATGTGTGTGTGTGTGTGTGTGTGTGTGTGTGTGTGTATGTGTGTGTTTGTGTGTGTGTGCATGTGCATTTGTGTGTGTGTGTGTGTGTGTGTGTGTGTATATATATATATATATATATATATATATATATATATATATATATGTATATATATATATATATATATATATATATATATATATATGTATATATATATATATATATATATATATATATATATATATAAGAGAGAGAGAGACAGGGGGAGGAGTGGGGAGAGAAGGGAGTCACTGAGACAGAGAGGAGGGGTTGAAAAGCAGAGTGGAGAGCAGATTGTTGGATTACATGTTTTTAATGTGCACCGGTGAAGTGGACTTGTTGTTGTTTATTGTGTCATTTGCATTGTAATGCTTATCATCCCTCTTTCATCTCTATTTATTTTATGTAGGTGCATCTGCCTACTGATTTACCATGACTACCTGCAAACTGCAGACACATATTTTTTCCTCACATTAGCATACAGTGGATATAAAACGTTTACACACCCCTGTTAAAAGGCCAGGTTTTTGTGATATAAAGAAATGAGACCACAATAAATCATTTCAAAATATTTCCTACCTTTAATGTACAATTCAATTGAAAAACAAACAAATATGTTAGGGAAAAAATATAAAAAATAAAAAACGTACAATAAGCTGGTTGTATAAGTGTGCACACCCTTAAACAAATCCTCTGCTATCCAAACAACTACAGACCTATAGCTCTGATAAATATAGATTTAAAGATATTTTTTACAATTCTAGCATATATGTTACAGAAAGTAGCTCTGTTTATAATTGTACCTGAGCAATTAGGTTTTATGAGTCAGAGACAAGTATGAGACAGTACACTAACCATTGATGCTTTAGCCCACCTTTGTGCCGATTACAAATCCACTAAATATGCTGTATCAGTGTATGCAACAAGAGCCTTTGACAGAGTTAATCAAAAATTCCTCCTCTTTATTCTTTTTCATATATTTTTGGATTACACAAGAATACATAAAAATGATCAAAACTTTATATAGTAAAGCAACTACAACTCTTTATATCAATAAGAAAACATCTAACCCATTACAAATTGTAAATGGCATCAGACAGGGTTGCCCACTCTCATCAAACCTGTACAATTTATATCTAGAAGCATTATTATTGCTAATCAGTCAGAGAACTTGCCACCACCTTGTTTCAGTATCTAAAACCCAAATAAAATACACAGCTTTTGCAGATGACCACCTAAATATCTACTTTCAATATCCCAATACCGATTTAAGCAAAGTCTTAAAGTCCATAGATTAATTTTCTCAAGTATCAAACTATGCAATTAATCCCAATAAGTCAATTATATATCCACTTAACTCCCTGGGTAATAAGGAATTTTATTTTCCAGAGACGAATATGAAAATACAATATACTTTGAAATATCTAGGTATAATTTTTAGCCATACACAAGCAGGTATGATTAATAACAACATATTTACAACTTGGGCCATTATAGTCGGTAACATTAACAAATGGGAAAAGCTTAAACTTTCTACCTTGTCGAAAGCTTCAGTTGTCAAAATGACACATTGCCTAAAATTTTATACCAGCTGAATGCTACTTTTATGAAAATCCCAGCTTCCTTTTTCTAATAAAATAAAAGTTCGACTAGCAAAATTCATATGGTACCCAAAAAGTACAAGAATTAGTTACGATAAACAACACTTCCAAAAGAAAAAGGAGGTCTAAGCCTTCCAGATTTTAAATTGTACCATGAAATTATTAGTGCTAGTCGCATTATGCAAATAGCAAACTATGACTCATTATGTAATGAATAGCACCCATTATGTAATGTATGGTACCCATTATGGATTAAATTATTTCACCAAAATATTATGACATCTAAAGTTAACCCGAAAACGATTCCCTTCTTAAATCAAGAAACTCTTAAGACAATAAAAATTCACCCAGTTTTAATCAATAAGTGTGAAATTTTCAAGAAATTACTAATATCAATAAATCTAAAGGATACAATTGTCCTTCTACAACCAATACATAACAACCTGGATATAAAACTAGCAAATTCTCCCCCGGATTTACTAAACTTCTGTGTAGGACTAATCTAGTCCTGCACGGAAGCAGCAGTTTAAGAGGAGGACGGCACACCATGCATATTAATGAAGGCGTGCTGCCTGAACTCCTAATGCTACATGGAGCATGGATGAGTGCAGGGTGTGTGTCTGAGAGCAGAGCTCTCAGAATAAACATGCCCCTGCAAAGTAGAACAGAAGAGTGTGTAAATAAATGAGCAAGACTGCTCATAAGTGTCTGCATATCTCCACCAACAGTCCCCATGTGTTCAACAGCAACAGTACAGGCAAATAAAATGAAGATGCCCTTTTATTTATTTTTTTTAAATCTCCGAGTCCAGCTAACCATAGGTGCAGGGGTTTACCCATCACTTAGCTATGGTTAAAGCAGCTGAAAAGGCTGAAGAGGATATCAAGTAATATATATGCACATGAAGCAGCACAGCAATAGTGTAGTAGTTAGAGCATCCGCCTAACGAGCAGGCATACCTGGTTCGAGTCCCACTGCAGCACATATCATTTCCCATTTGAAATCTGTATATGAACATAATTTTACATCTTTTTGCTGTATAACCTACATAATAACATTTAAATGTGAACTGGAGTACCGCATGAAATGCACATGTGAAGTGTTAGTGACATAATGAATAAGGTACTAGTAAGCAGGTTTAAGCACAAATAAGCAGTAGTAAGGGTATATAAGCACTAGTAAGTGTATTTAAGTGCATTTGCATGGGGGTAAGCATTGTCTACACAGATTAAACGTAGTAGAAGCTAAATGAGTGTTAGAAACTGTAAGCAGAGGTTAGCAGTGCTTACCATTGTGCAAACCGGCTTACAACTGCTTTAAAGTGCCTTAATCACTCTGGATCCAATGGCCCATGTTCTGCCCAGCAACAAAATAAACTGCCTTTGCAAAGCTCAAAACCAGGACCCTGTACACTAGAGTCATAGTAGTTAACCACTAAGCCATCATAGCAATAGATATGACTGAGGTATCAGCAAACTAATCCTCACCACAGAAAAATCAAACCAAACATGTGAACTCAATCTATGTACAGTGTGAAGTGGTATAACCTGCCACAGAACATAAATATGTGAACTGCAGTACTGCAGTAAGCATAGATTGGAGGTGTTATTGTAATAAAGTGTAGAAGTCCCCAGGTCCCCATACAGTGTATGTACACATGAATCACAGATAACAGACACATATATAACCTGTAATAAAGAATAAATCATTGCCAAATGGCAAATATAGTTATAATTAACTATTAAGCAATGCTAACCGCAGCACAGCTCAAGTTAGTAAGTGTAAGCAATGTGTAGGGGAGCCAATTAAATCTGCCAAGTGGTTTACCTCTTTAAACAGTGCCAAGCTGATGTAAGCAGGTGTGCCCATAGTTTAGCCTTTTCAAAACTGGCCAATCATGGCAAAGTGTGGGAAAATGGCTGTATTTAAACCCAACAGTCAGAAATATGTCTCATAACTGGTTGTAGTTTCCTACTGCAGGCAGAATGGCTGGTGTGGGTGAAGGCACTCGATTCAGAGCACAGCGCTGGGGTATCCAGGATTCCAAATTCATGGTATGGCTCCTGGTAAAACACCATGATCATAGACTATCGCAGAGCCAGTACCAGGGCTTGCGGTACAAAATGGAGGCCTGGGACAGTCTCGCCCACAACCTCACCAGTGCCACAGGTATCCCCCGGACTAGTGAGCAGGTCAGGCACCACCATGCTGACCTGAAGCAGTGGAGGGGGGATGTCCTGGAACAGTGGATCCAGGAGTGTCGTCAGATGGCCAATGCCCCAGTACTGAGTAAGTACACATTTTACTAAGTACACATTCTACTAAGTAGTAAATAATTGCCTAGCTTGTGTATACTAAGGATAGGTATGGCTAAATATAAATTAATTTCTCTGACAGCTGCAGATGAGCGGGCTGCGAACCAGCAAGCCCATGATGCTAGGCTGTGTCCCGAGGCAGGTTAGTAATCAGTCTGCATGTACTGTCATAGCAAAGAATATAAGAGATTTAGAAAGTGCTGTACCAGTAGAAATAAATGTGTTAATAGTCTGTGAATAAAGGTATAACCCCTGGAGTGCTTCTGTTTACTCTTCTCTCATATGTTTGCAATCTGTCCCATATTATAAATAGTACTGTTGTATCTTAAGCAGTGTCACCCACACCATGGTATGCAGATAAAATGGGTATGGCGTCCTGCATAACAATGTTGGAAGTGCCAAGAAGTCAGTCATATCATACAAGTTAGGGAGACTTAGAAAACAGTCGAAAGTTTTACATCAATTCCCTGATAGCACAGTGTACTGTGATGTTAGCAATAATTTTTTGTCACACACAGCAGGGGTTTGACTCCTGGGAGTGCTACTAAGTTGTATGCAAAATCATACCCCACAACTGTACAGACTGTTATACAATGTTTATATATATATATATATATATATATATGTATTTATATATATATATATATATGTATGTACCTACACATTTACACACAGAGATTTGTACAGTAATATACATGTGTAGTATGTGCGCACAATATGGAGCCGCCAGTATTCCTACAGTCACCACCTTACCAACTAGAAACTGTATGTGCCACCCATATGAATGACATTCATAGCCTGCAACATATAGGTTCATAGGTTTATAGGTTGGTACTGAGCTATCTGCCCGAAGGCATATATTAGCCCAGCCACATTGTGCGGTATTCACTTCCCCTTTAGTAGTTCCCTAGACCCTTGTACTAGCAGCTAGTACCCTTGGCCCCTATCTAATAGTGCTGTTGGTGTGACATATCAAAGGGTATAACACCACACACAGGTGTGCATAAATGAATGTGAAAGCTTTATTTGTGTACTATGACAGTTGTATATGCCATGTCATATAGCTGTTTAGACACTGACATCCATATGAACAGTGTAATGCAACTGTGAAACAGTTATACTAAGACAGTAGTCTGGAAAGGTTGACATGTGTTGCTGTCCAGGCCGAGGCCTACAAGTAGTACATTAGTAATGACAGACTGGGCCACAGCATACCAGACAAGCAACAGTATGTAATGCAGACATATAGGTCAGCAGCCTCTATCTACACTCTGTACACAATCCCTACAGGGGACAGACCCCAGTTGACACAATGGGATGTATCTGTTACATAACAAGGCATACCTGACACCATCACAATCACACTGACAAATAGAACATCCCGTATGGCAGGAGGCAGTAGGCCTGCATTTACCCAAGGTGGATTGTATGGTAAAGTACATCCAGATACCTTAAGGCAGCCTATCCCAGATACCCACACATGTTGGCATAGCCTAGGTTAGTCATGGTGCACTCCACCCACACTCACTAATACTGGGCCATATACCACTGTTACATACACTGGCCTCTTGAGTGCATTAGGGCACACATGTATTGTGTAGGTGAAACCCACACATATATGGCCCGACCCCCCCAGTATGTATGGGGGACACAACAGCAGTGGAGTGATGGCAGGAATGACAGCATGACATACACACGGACCACTACATAACCCCTGACAGCATGTCATATGTGCAAAGCCTGGTATGTAGGTGGAGGACAGAGGCTGGAACACAGGCACATATGTGTAAAACTGTTGTCATACAGTAAGCAAGATATGTATATATGTACATATCTATATGGATATATGTATACTTGTTTATACATATATGTTCACCATATATCTTGCACATGGAGTGGATCCCTAACTCAGCCCCAATAGTCCCAACTTCTCAGTGCAAGTGGATGTCACATATGTAGTGCAGGTATATTTGTAGACTATTGCTACTGTAATAGGGATTGTCTTCACAGAAATGGTGCATGTGGGAGGCCACATCTGCTGTTAACATGTGCGCCATTGGCTACTTACAGACATCCTAAGGTCATCATAGCACAGTACCACTGCTAGCACAGCAACGCCCCTGTGGACTACAGCTGCGATATGGCCAATATATGTGGACAGTCTGACACATTCGGCTCAGTCCAAGGGTATACACAGAACCCCTTCATGCAAGACATGTGGACCAGGCCTGTCAATGTGGATGTTAACAGCCATGTAGATGGGTATAACACATACATACTTGTATACATTTGCCCCCATAGGTTATGCATTCATAAACCCCTGTCTGTCCTGACACATAATAACCACTGGTACAGAGATGCCATGGCAACATACTATCCACTAGTTAGTGACATACATCTGAGCAGCATCCCACTGCTTTGTCTGACGGACATGACTGTTATAGTGGTCAGACAGCAGTACATCTGGCAAGTATCTGGACATGACATCTCACTGGATAAGTACAGTAAGCTGCTAGGCATGTAACAAAGCACAGTGCAGACTACAGGCAGACTGACCAAACACTGGGCTACATCTCCTATGTGGGAATACACATGTGCCTGCATATATAGCAGGCTCTACAGGCATGTTACATCACAGAGTAACAGACACCTGTGTGAAAGTGATAACTACAACCAATGTGAACACAGCCACAGCCACATATGGTAAGCTAGTGTACTATTACAGTATATAGACTATCTGATGTACACCATCCTCATATGGGCCACTCACACAACAACCCTACATATACTGGACTGCTACACAGTGTGGTCTGATGGTTGTCTGTGGTTTGGGACATGTTTGTGTCCATCCCTTCAAACATGTAAGCTGATAGGGTGACATACAGTGGAGCAGCATGTAACATTAGATAGAACAGGACCAAGAACAATGACATCTATCACAGTCTCTTCACAGGCCAAGGTACATATGCACTACACACACACTGCCAACAGTTACCAGACTTACACATACCTCAGTACTGTACACACAACCACAGAATGCAAAGGCTATGTCCTCAAATATAACCCCTACTATACATAGCATATGTAGCAGTCTGATATCTCACTGGCTTATCAGATATGCTGTCACTGAATATGGTGCACAGAACATATGCACCCCCTGCTGCATGACATATGTACAAAGGTTGACAGGGTTGTGGCTGAAGGCACTGACACAGGCCCAATATTGACATGTCGCTGTGATGACCTCATACATTTCCTGTCGTAACAGGGTTTGATGCAACATATGTCCTATGAGGGATATGACATCAGTAACTCTCCCGGCTGTCACCATCTACTGACTGCAATCCTCTCACTACCTTCTGCAGTTGAGAGATAGGTGCTCTGTGGGTAACACAAGGAACACAAGGCACCACACATTGCCCAGTCTGCAGATGACCCTTCAGATGGGGATTCCTCATAAACATAGCACTGACATGACAAGTATTAAAACATGTAGGACAGCCATATCCACACACACCCTGTTAAACCAATAGTACCCCAACTGCAGTATAGCAGCACTTACAGTCTATAGTCAGGACAGGCACACCTCCCTCCTGTGTGTTGGCTTGTTTCCACAGTGTATGTTGTTATAGGTAAGTCCCCAATCCATCTGTGATGCTGTTTGCCAAACAACAGATCTAGTTCCTGCTCACAGTGAATGAAAAGGCCCAACACCAACAAGATGTTCCTAGATATTGGAGTGTGTTTCCATGCAATTGGCTATGGGAATGTTACCAGAGCTGTTCCACATGCAATCAGCTAGAGGAGGGCTGTAATCTGTGCAGAGGCCATCAGCTGATCCTGAGCATCACTGACAATACACATGCAGCTGCTTATGCAAAGCAGGTGTAAGTCTCTACATCCACCAGAGAGGGAGTGAGAGAGGCAGACAGAGGCAAAGATAAGTCAGGGTGGGTTGGGAGAGTAAAAGGTAAGCATGGTTGTGTCACACACCTGCCAGTCCAGGGTATCGAACCCGTGACTGACTATGTACTGATATCACATCTGTTATCCCTGCATGGTGGATATTGTGATCTATGCTAGGGGCACCATATAAGAAATATTAAAAACACACTCAACATTGGGTCCAGTTGTTACACACTCACAACCATGTCCACACAGGACATGAATGACAAACATTAACACAGTAACACACACACATGCACACACCTGTCACATTTGGGATTAGAACCCCTACCTAACTAGTTACTATATTACAGCACTATGCCATTACAAAATGTGCCACAGAGATTACTGGAGTACTTTTTCCCCAAAGGTTTATTTCACAGTGAGTGACATCAGCAGGACTGCCAAAGTAGAGCGAATGAATTGTAGTGATTGTGACTAGCCAAACCTGCATTTCTTTCTACATAGGTACAGGAACAGACACAAAAGCATCCACATCTCCCATGTGTGGAATAGAACACCTACCAGAGTTCCATATCACATTACAGCATTATGCTGTTATAGCACACACCACAGAAATTGCTGGAGTACTCTTTCCCCGTAGGTGTACTTCACAGTGATTGACATCAGCAGGATTGCCAAAGTAGGTTATGTGAATTGTATTGAGTGTGACTAACCTAAATTGCCCTAATCAGTCTGTATGCATTCACCGCTGTTCTGGCCAGAACAAAAATAACCTGCCTTTGTAGGTCATGAACCCAGGACTGTGTACACTATAGTCATAATAATTAACCACTAAGCCATCACAACAGTACATGGGATTGCAGTTCCACCAAAGGAATCCCACCATAGAATAATCAAACTGAACACGTGAAAGGAATGTATATACAGCTGTCCATAAAATGTAAAATACCTCTCCAAGGCCAACTTCATGCTACTCAAAGCAGAAGTGACAATGTTTGTGACGCCCATGGAGACAGGAACTGACAGTTCAACTGATGAATCCTGCACTAAGGCACTGTATGAACACAACCACTTGTGCATGATTCCTGACATCCCACATAGAATCACGACACTCACTTCCCAAATAATCAACCCAGTCTGGTGGACTCCTGCCATTAACAGAGTATATGACAGACGGTAGACACTGTTGAAGAAAAAAGGATAATCCAAGGATGCAAACAACTCTCTTACCAGCCCCAGTAAGACATTGAGATCCCTCATGGAATCCTCCAAAGCTGATTATGTAACTAACATCACCACAGATTCCATGGGCAACCACACAGAATTATATAGTTATATCCGAATTCTAACTGGCAATGCTCAGAAGTGCTCTGAGCTGCAACAGAATGAAATTACATAGACTGCTCCCACGTAATGTGCCAATATTCTGGCAGATTGATTTAGTGCCACATTCACCCCCTCACACCCCCAAAAGGGCCCATGTCAATATGTAAAGGATTCCATTGCCCAGTAATCACGTCCACACAGGCAGACAATGCACTACCCACAACTAAGAATACAGCATCCATGGGACCAGATGACATCCTGGGCTGTGTACTACATAAACTACAAAATGGAACAGCAACTCACCTAACTGTCATGTGTAATCATAGCCTCACATCAGGCCTGGTGTCCACTGAATGGCGCACAGCTGCATTTATCCCACTCCACAAGGGGGATCCACCTGTGATCCCTGGAACTACCGTCACATCAGTCTGATGTGCCTGATCTGCAGGCCCATGGAATTCATTATCAAGGATGTTTTGAACGCAGACATTGGCAACCCTCAAACATGGGACCCCACACAGAGTGGGCACAGGGAAGCCCAGTTTTGTCTCCTGAAACTGATTGACTACTTTGACTCAGTCTGCATAGCTTTCGAAGAGGGTAAGGTAGTCCACAAAGCCTATGTGGACCTTGCCAAGCCCTTCAACACCATCACCCAGTCTGGAAACCTAGATTAACTTACTAATCTGGCCATACATCCCTATGCCACTTGCTTCTTTGCCACATGGCTTACTGACAGAATCCAAACTCTAGGTGTAAGTGACTCCAACTCCATCCCCAGACATGTGACAAGTGAAGTACTTCTGGGTTCAGTCCTGGGACGACTGTTGTTTGGTATCTACATCTCTGAAGTACAGGCCAACAGTACGGGACTCTGGCTAACAAAGGTAACAGACGACTGCAATATTGTAGTCATTATGAGCCTGACTGTACTGCATGATATGTTACTGATACTAGCCTGACATCATACAGGTGGGATGGAGTATCTGCAGTGAGTGACACCTGCACCTCGTGTTTGGGGCCCTTTGGCTGTGTGCTGGGTGGGACAGGCCCAGATGGCTCCTTGTCATGGTCACCCTCCTCCACACATCTATGTCCATCTACCTTTGGCTTATTATAGTGTGTTGTCCCTACATATATGTCTTTTCAAAAACACACTAAAATGAAAACCAAAACCGCTAAGGCAAATGCTGCGGAAATACGCTTTTAATATCTTTCTACCAAATCTGGACTTTAATGTGTGATCGTCATTTAAAATAGCTCAGTTCTTCATCAATATTTCTTTAATGGCAATAAAGTCAAGTGAGAATCTCAAAATACATGCTAAATTAAATTCTACATTATCAGATTGTGTCACCAAATTCGGCCTTGCAACAACTGTTGGTGAAACACCATTATCCGCATTGTTAAAAGTCTGCTGCTTAAGAATAGGTTTAAAATACCCAGTTATTCTTTTAAACCTAACTTCTTCAATTAATGATTCCACTAGACAGATGGGATATGCCCAGTTTAAAAACATTTGTTTTAAATTTAAAAACTCCTGTTCAAATCTGTCCTCAGTGGTTATCATTCGTACAGCCCTAACTAGCTGACCTTTAACCACCGACTTTTTCTGATGCAAAGGATAAGCACTAGTGAAGTGTAAGAATTTATTGGAATATGTGGGTTTTCTATGAATATTAGCTTTGTACTCCTTGAGCTGCATGTTCTTACTCAACATTACATCCAGATATGGAATACAATCTGAATTGTAGTTGTACGCGAATTGTAAAAATTGTGTACTTTCATTAAAAATATTAATTATTTTAATTGCTACCTCCTCATTACCCTGAATCAACATAAAGATATCATCTATAAATCTGACATAGAATTTAATTACTCTTTTAAGAAAATTGTTGCCAAACAATAACTCATTTTCCCAAGTTGACATCACCAGATTAGCAAAACTGGAGCCGCAAGGGGATCCCATAGCAACTCCTTTCTTTTGTACATAATACTGGTTGTCAAAGAGAACAAAGTTATATGATAAGATGACATACAATAATTCACACACTAAAGACATTTCATCAACTGGGGCATTCTTGTGTTGCAAATTTGCTATTACCCAGTCGATACCTAACTGATGTGGTATGCTACTATATAACTCTCTCACATCAACGGTAATAAAATTATAATCTTGCTGAAAATCTAAATTATTAATTCATTCTAAGAATACCCATGAATCCTTCACTATCCACTCATCCATTACTACATATTTTTTCAAAATGCTGTCAACCAGTTTGGCGCAAGCATAAGTGGCAGATCTTCTACTATTCACTATTGGTCTAAAGGGTGTGTCTAAAATATTCTTGTGAATCTTTGGTACACCAAATATGGTAGGTATTCTTGGAGCTTCTATTGTTAAATAATTAAAGGTCTGTGCATATGTGCATGCAGTCTATTGCACCCAGTACCTCAGGGTATTCTGCTATTTGGTGGAAGAGATGCATATTGCTGGCCAATGCCTCACGGGTGATGGGGAAATATATGTGCTCACCGACATGTGCTGACATGACATCCAGGAACTGGTGGAGTACCCTGGATGCTGATGCCTGTGAAATCCCTATCATACCCCCAGTTGGCCTTTGGAAAGTACCTGTAACTAGTATTCTTAGGCCTACACATACCGTGGTATCCACTGGGATGGGTTCCCCTCTGTTAGTTCTGTGTGTGAGGCATGGGTGGCACAGCTCAACAATTTTCTGTAGCAAGTCTCTGTCCACCCTATAGTGCTCCACTATCTCCAGCCCATGTAGCTCTTGGTGGGTTATCCTGGGTCTGTACACTCTTCTCCGTCTCCTCACTATGGGTTGCTCAGCAGCATTCACATCCTCACCACCCTCAGCCTTGCACATGCTGGTTTATGATAGAAAAGCAGCCCCTAACATTTTTTTCTCTTGCTTTAGTTTTGTAAAATTTCCCCGTCTGTATACACCGGTGGTGCAGAGGTTTTGGGAAAAACAAGGGGGACAGGTGTTTGCTTAGTTTATAGTGGTGTGCTGGGCTGGGCTGCTGCCTGTGTAATTGGCTGTTTCTGATACATTTCACCTGTCAACTAAGCTAGTTCTACTTGATTACCTTCCTACTGCTGTTTTCCCTTCCCATTGCCTCCATGTTTAAGCCTGTGTGCGTGCAGCGCAAACAGAGTGCTCAAATTTGCACAGAGCTGCTATTTCCTGGTTTAACTTCTTTTTTCTTCCTGTAAGACCCGGTGTGCGGCGCGCACACCCGCTTACACTTTCTAAAGAGTGCTAGGCAGTTTGGACACACCTCTAGCTTAGCTGAGCTAAGCTAGGAGCATTCCCGAGCCACAGGGCTCCAATCCACTTACAGTATGCCTGACACCACCCCATGATGTCACCTATATCCTAGTCTTGCACCCAGCTATTCATGCTCTTACACTCTTGTGACCTGCCTCACACCCTGGGGAAAACTGGGATTCACTAACCTTTCCCTCATTTGCATAGGATTGCCTGCTAATGCATAGTTACATGTCTCACACTGAGCCTCCCCCCTTAGCAACCACTACTCACTGTCCATGTTGTCTTCTGCCTGCCATTGACTTGCATGGCAGAATACTGATTTTAGTTAGAATGCCCATTTTATGTTTATTTTCTTATTTTTCCCCCAATCCCGTTTGCCCGCCACTGCCCTATGCTTACACAGCCGAGATCGGCGGAAAAAAAAAACTGATTTTTTATTTTTTACACGGTTTGCAATGCCAATGGTCTTATACTTGGCCATTGGCATGCTTCCTCAATGATATGCAGCCTTTATTTGGAGCTGTCATAGCTCCATTTTGGATTTTGCAGAAATGTACTTGGTTACTAACCGAGTACATTTCTGCAGATTGCATTAGTCTTGCACGGACTATTGCAAGCTTCCTGGATTGCAAAATCACCTCATTTGCATGGATTTCTCCTGCAAATAAGGTGATTTGCATACCAGGGCTTAGTCTGTGCAAGATTAGTGCTGGAGCTGTCGTGCACACCCCTGCCGGCTGTTCCTGGATCGCACGGCAGACATATTGCCTGCGTGAGCTCCTGCTCTCATCTTGCACTCAGTGCAGGCTTTTGAGAATCTGGGGGTCTATGTTAAACCTAGATAAATACCCATTAATAAAAAATAATATGGTATGAGACTTCTACAAATTACAGAACCTTTCAATGGAAAATATCAAGAACTCAGAGTAAGCAATAAATATAATGTGATAATTAAACAAATCATATACTTAGTTAACAATATAACCAAGGATATCGATGTAATTGAGCAAGATATCAAATTAGCACAACAAATTCAAAAGTTACTTTTGTACAAAAAGAAAATGCTCTCATATACTTATAAATTAATAGTAAAAGTTAAATTTCAAAATACAATTCTATTCTCAAAGTATTGGGAAGGAAAAGGCAGTAGCATGACAGACAATCAGAAGGAATTAGCCATTGGAAATACTATGAAATTGACACCATTTAAGAAGCTAATTTACAGCCAGATTATGATCTTTCACAATGCATAACATACACCTGTACACCTTAACAGATTTAACCCATCTAAGTCATCTTATTGTTTTTTTTTTGTCTTAATAAAGAAGTAGATATCTGGAGTTGTAAAACAGTTTATAAACGGTGGTGCTCACCGAGATTCCTCTTAGAAAAAACAGGCTACTCAAAATCTACTTTGTCATGAGAGACAGCAATATTACATAATTTCAAAAATGATAATAATAATAATCTCAACAAACACATTATAATGACATTATGCACCCTATTAAAATTTTACATAACTAAAAACTGGATGGACAGATCTAAATTATCTTGGTTAGAATACAACATGGCAAAAAAGCATATATTGGCTAAGAACTTTACACAAAATGTCAAAAGAACCAAACATATTATAAGAACTATTGCAAAGCTGTAATTGATAATCTATCATAAATGGTAAAACAAATGTAAATATATATGGATAGTAAACACACCTTTAAGTTAAAAGTAGTAATTGCACTAACTAAGGTGACATTTTTGTAGATATTATATATGGCATAGTAGTGTAGATTTTTTGTATTTCGTTTAGGCTGGTGTTATGCTTCAAGTTGTACTATAATTTGTTACCATAATGTGCAAGTGAATTGTTGTCTTAGAGCAATATACTGACTAAGCCATAACATAACCATAACTTCATGGTAACTCATTATTGTAAACTTAGCAAATCTGATTTTATTTAGTACAGTGTGTTTATACCTAGTTTAATATCTTGCCCATTTCAAGCAATGTGTAACATCAACAGTTTCCTATGCTGTGTTCTGTTTATCCTTTCTTTTTGCATTTATGAATGAAAAATATTCAATACAAAGATATTTGAGAAAAAAAATAAACTAATACTTTGTTGAAACACCTTTTGATTTAATTACATCATTCAGTCTTCCTGGGTAGAAGTCTACTGGCATGGCACATCTTGACTTGACAATATTTGCCCACTCTTCATTGCAAAAGTGCTCCAAATCTGTTAGCTTGTGAGGACATCTCTTGTGCATAGCCCTCTTCAGGTCACCCCACAAATTTTCTATTGGATTTAGGTCTGGGCTCTAGCTGGGCCATTCTAAAATGTTAATTTTTTTCTGGTGAAGCCATTCTTTTGTTGATTTGGATGTATGCTTCGGGTCATTGTCATGTTGAAAGGTTAAATTCCTCTTCATCTTCAACTTTTTAGCAGAAGCTTGGAGGCTTTGAGCCAAAAGTTATTGGTATTTGAACTGTTCATAATTCCCTCCACCTTGACTAAAGCCCCAATTCCAGCTGAAGAAAAGCAACCCCAAAGCATGATACTGCCACCACCATGCTTCACTGTGGGGATTATGTTTTTTTGGTGATGCGAAGTGTAGTTTTTGCACCAAGCATACCTTTTGGAATTGTGGCCATAAAGTTTAACCTTGCTCTCATCAGAATCTAACACATTTTCCCACATGCTTTTCAGAGACTTGATGTATTGTTTTGCAAATCTGGGCCTGGATGTTTTTCTGTGTAAGAAAAGGTTTCCATCTTGCAACCCTACCCCATAGCCCAGACATATGGAAAATACGGGAGATTGTTGTCACATTCCTTGCAAGAAATTCCTGTAGCTCCTTCAGTGTTGCTGTAGGTCTCTTGGCATGCTTCCTGACCATTTTTTTGTCTTGTCTTTTCATCAACTTTGGAGGGACTTCCAGCTCTTTGCAACGTCACTGTTGTCCCATATTTTCTCCACTTTTTGATGACTGTCTTCACTGTGTTCTATGGTATATCCAATGCCGTGGAAATTTTTTTGTACCTGACTGATACCTTTCAACAATGAGATCCTTTTGACGCTTTGTAAGCTCTCTGTGAGCCATGACTTTTGCTGTAGCAGGCAACTGAGTAAATGTCAGAAAAATCCTACTAGGACAGTTGAACTTTATTTGGGGTCAATCAGAGTATCTTTAATTGATGGCAGGTGTGTATCCAAGATGACTAAATGCTGTAATTAAATCAAAAGGTGCTTCAACAAAGTATTAGTTTAAAGGTGTGCACACTTATGCAACCAGCTTATTGTACATTTTTTATTTTTTATATTTTTCCCCCTAACATATTTATTTGTTTTCCAATTGAATTGTACAGGTGATAGGTCATATTAAATGTGGGAAAAGTTTTGAAATAATTTATTGTGGTCTCATTTTTTTATATCACAAAAACCTGGCATTTTAACATGGGTGTGTAAACTTTTTATATCCACTGTATATAAAGTTGGTTTATTTAAGTCCTTGTTTACATTCAGTTGCATGTATTTTTTGCTTATGTTTTAAATACTGTGAGTTTGATAATTTCTTCTTCTTCTTCTTCTTCTCTTTTGTTTTGGTCATTACTTATTATCATTGATGAGTTTGCCACCGGCACTGTGGAACTCTTACCACTTGATGTCAGAGTATCAGTAGCCTCTGATGATGATGGCAGGGTGAAGAGGCACAGTCTGGGAATGCAGAGGGTCAGTCTGACACTGAGTTTGTGGATCCCATATGCCCTGCCCACCTTTTGGATACAGTCAGTCTGTCTACAATACCCATGACATGGAGCCATCATAGATAGGACAGGTTTTGGGTGAAAGAGTTGATCTCGATAGTGTGGCTATTCCAAGTCTGAGTCTTGGCCCAGTCATCATGAGGATGATATACTACACAGGGATGTTGGTAGAGGTGCTCAGAGAAGGTTGGCTTTGCATTATCCTCCTGATGCTGGTGTGTTAGTAGGTGCTATGCATCATGAGTGTAGGACCTTAATGGAGGTACAGACATGTTTCAGCAGGGTCTTAGAGAGACAGAGCAAGTACTAAACATTGTGCATTTTGACATGTGAAACTGCCTGAACCATGTGGGTGACTCCTTGGACAGGCTAAATGACACATTGGATTGGGCAGTGACTGTAATGGATCATCTGTGGGAAGAGTCAGCATCTATGTGGCCAGAGGGCCACTCTATCATCAGGTGTTATCCATAATGGCCTTGCCTTATCATGTTCCCATTGTGTTACTATTTTCACTGCTCCATCAGTGATTGCAATGTCCCTGCTCAGATGTAGTAGGCCACAAGGTTTGATGACATACACAAGATGAGACCTTGTCCAGCAGACATCATTCACATTCAGGTAACTTCCAGCCTTCTAGCAAGGGCCCTAGAGCTTGTTGTCAGCGATGACAACAGTAAACTGACTACTCTACCATGCATAGCTCACATCTGTCCAAAATGCCAGGATATAGTACTAACACAGGTGGTTTGATTGTGTTCAAGAAAGCATAAACACATTAAAAACCATCTTGACTACATCACCTCACACGTACATACAAGATACATGAAATTACAGCTGATTGATTTAAATCTCTTGCTATTGGTTCTGACAATTGTACACTTGCTGAGGAACTTGTTTCTCACTCACATACTCACTTCTTTGGTGTCAGGCTTACCCTCTTCTACCCCCCTCCCACACTCTGTACATGTGAGGATAATTGTACCCTGCCATTTGCACATTTCTTTGTGACTTAGAGTTGCCTGTATATCTAATGAATAGTGTGGATAGCTAATGCTTGCTTACTCTGAAGCTTGTTTTAATATAATGCATTGAACAAAAATTGTCTTTTATAATTATTTTGTAAATGATTGTTTATGTACTTCCTGACCCTCATTGTATTTGTTGTATTATGCTTAATAATGCAGTGATGCTAAACAGGTAATTATTGCTTGCTGCTATACTTTAACAAAGGTTGCTAATAACTGACATGCTCACTGTCGGTTTATATACATTAGTCAGCTAAAATGCATGATGCACAGTATTGGGCAGAATCATATATGTGTATTTCATAAATGAGTCATCAGTTAATGCTGATGTCACTATACAGATGAGCCACATTTCACCTTAGTGACATAAATATTTGCATATGAGTATAAACATTTGGATATCTCTTTTTTATGAGTTCCCCACTTACCTTGTTAAGACTGCAGCGGCAAGATGTGACCTTCAGGGTTGACTCTGTCAATGCTAACAGAATAGAACCATTACATAGCTAAGTAAAGGTGCTGGACTTTTGCCGGTATCAACTTTAATATTTGTTTGTGTTTACAATCTTAGGTTTTCTCTTAGGTAGTAATTGTCTGAGCTATCCTTTGCATATTAGCCAGGACATACTGTGCATGCCTACATCTGCCAACACCATCTGCAGCTGGTGGTTCTCCCATCCATATCTGCTTGAGCTGCGTCCTCTGCCTGTGGCTCTGGTGATTGTTGTCCTGGGCATTGCTGTCCCTGTTGAAGTGGTCTTGAGGATTAGATTGTGCAACATAGCACAGACTATATTTGGCTGAGTTGGCTGGGTCATCCTGCATGGCAACTACTGATGTGTCTAGACATCAGAAACTTGATCTGAGCAAGCCAAATGCACATTCTATTATACTTATAGTTAGAGCATGGGCATTCTTGTATCCTTGCTCAGTGGGATCGTGTGGGTTTCTCATGGATGTCGTGAGCCAAGGTTCCAGTGTATAAACTGCATTCTGAAGCAGATGCCCTTATGATTGTGGGGTCTATATTAGATCATAGAAATGGCAGAATTTCGAATGATCTAATATCAAACCCAATATCATGAGTGCTGAAAACAGTGAAGCTGCACAAAATCAAATTCTTTCCTAGGGAAAGAATTCGGTTGGCCGTTGTTGTGGCTTCTCTGTTTTCAGCGATGTAGTGGAAAGTTACGGGTTATGTTAAGGTAAGTGTGTGACTGTGCAGATGTTCAGGTTAGGGCACGGGTTGGGTGAGTTAGAGTTAGGGCATGGGTCAGGTAAGTGTGCGATTGTGACAGAATTTGGGGTTAGGAGCGGGTTAAGTGAGTTAGGGTTAGTGTGCGGGTAAGGTGAGTGTGCCAAAGTGAGAATTTGGGGTTAGGGGCAGGTTAAGTGAGTTAGGGTGCGGGTGAGGTGAGTGTGCGATAGTGATGGACCTTAGGGTTATGGTCTGGGTTAAGGTAAGTGGATAGATAGTAGTGTATGTGCAGTGTTGTGTAGGGTTCGATGTAACTTTTAAATGTATGTGTATGGATTGCTGCTTTTTAGTGTGCTTGTGCTGTGTGTGTGTTTCTCAGCCAGCGATTTTTTTCCCTGGGAAAAAATTCACTGTTTTGAGGTTTTGATATTGTTAGGGTTCGGGTTTTGCAGTTCGGCATTACGGCATTCGATAATGAGCTGTTTCAATGATCTGATATAAACCTGTGATTGTGGCCCTTGTCCTTGCCAAAGTGTTTTCCTAAGAATTATACTGTGCAACATGCCACAGACTATGAGTATTTTGGCCAAGTTGGATGGGTTGTACTGCATTGCACCTACTGATGTGTCTAGACATTGGATCCCTGATTTGAGCAAACCAAATACACATTCTATTATATTCCTAGTTTGAGCATGGGCATCATTGTTTTCTTGCTTAGTGGGGTTGTAAGGTTTCTCAGAGGTGTCATGAGCCAAGGTTTCAGTGCATAAACTACATCGCCCCTAGAAGCCCTTGTGGAAATTCAGCACTACCAAACCTTGTATGCAGGTCAGAGATGTGTCATATGTGTGAAATGTGAAAACTGCTAGGGTTAATTGCATACACATTGTAGATGATCCCTTGGGCATTACAGAAAACCCGAAAGTTGATAGAGTGGCATCCTTTCCTGTTCATGTACTTCCTTCCCTGTTTACAAGGTGAGGCTTTTATTTTTTGTGTGTGTAATCTATGGCTCCCAGAACTTCAGGGAAATGTGCTATGGCATAAAATTGTTGCATGGTTGTTGCTCTCTCCTCTGGGGTATGTGGAAACCAGATATGATTCCTTGCATGTGGTAGCATGACATTTAGAAACTGATGTAAGATTCTAGATGCAGAGGCCTGTGACACCCCTAATATATCCCCTGTGAGTCTCTGGAAAGTACCTGCATCTAGTATACATAGTGCTACACATACATTGCATCCACTTGGATGGCTTCTCCCTGGTTTCCTGGAGCCTCAGGTGAAGGCAGCAGAGGTTGCATATTTCCTCTAGTGCATCCCTGTCTACCCAGCATCCCTCTACAGTTTCTATATCATGCAGTCCATAATAAGTCAAATGGGGTCTGAATACCCTTCTTCTTGGCCAAGGTCTGGCAGTAGCAGAACCTTGAATTAAAGAATTTTGTGCATATAAGTTAATGGTGGCAGAAACAACCCCTAGCACTTTTTTTTCTAAGAGTCTTTATGGCTGTATTTTAAAGAGTTTTGAATTTCAGGGCAAAAGAAGCACTGAGTGTATATGCTGTCACTGCATATTCCTGAATAGCTCTACCATGTTGAATGGCTTAATTAACATGCACTGCAGACTTATGCTTTCATTAGCATATTGTGCCACTTATCCTTTTTTCTCAGGGTGTACACGAGGTGCAGAGCTGCTTAATGAATACGAAATAGTGCCCTATCATGAGCACATTGCATATACAACAGCAGTACTCAGAGCAGCTGTTCATGAATCCGTCTCAGAGACTAAAAACATAGAGAAACTTTACTCCTTATGAAATAATGTCTATGCAAAACAGAAAGAAATACAAAGCTAACAGGGTCACATGAAAACCTAAGTAAAGGCGCAGATGGTTAATTACATTCTTTTGCTTTCCTAGCCATTGCTTGCTTCAGTAAACAGAAACAGTACAAGTAAATACCTCAAAATAGTTCTTAGTAAGACCCGTTATTTTCTAATAAGGTGTTTATTAAACAGTTTTATCAAATAAAAATTCAACTTTTATACAAGTCTACCATTTGATAAAACTGTTTAAATTGTAAACTGCTTTATAGCAAAAGTCAACAAAGAATTTTTTCTTCTTCTCTGGCTCATTTAAAAATCCACAATGATTAAGTTCAGTTATAGTCAAAACATTTATATGTTTAAAAAAAAACACGAGTTCATTCATTTATTTTTTTTTATCTTCAGTGGGACATCATCTTCTATCTTTGCTTATCTTCTAAATACTGCAGTGTTAATTAAAGGAAACCTTCTCCATTTTAGGCAATGAAGCTAAACACATCTGAGCAAATTAGGGGTTACATATTTGCCCTCACATAGTGATCCCTGCACCCTGCATTTTATCTCTCTGTCTATTATCTATGTGTGTGTGTGTGTGTGTGTGTGTGTGTGTGTGTGTGTGTGTGTGTGTGTGTGTGTGTGTGTGTGTATGCATGTCAGTGTGTATGCCATTTCATAGTAAACCAGTTATGATGTTATGGAACAACAGCAGTTATTCTGTTGGTGTGATTTGAGAAAAAAACTGCTCTAATTTCTCTGTCTTATTTATGGGTATATTTATTTGTATGTGTGTGTCAAGATCATTACCTATATGTACATTCACATTCATGCTGTCACATCTGAGTCTAAGGAGCAATGGTGAGATTTGAACTCACTACCTCGGAAGACAAGCTAGAGAACATTGCTTAAATTGCAAGCACCACACTTGATGTCAGTTTACAACTGTGACAGTGCACATTGGAATGGACGACATCACCATTGTCACCATAGGGTGATGGTTCTGCCAAAAAAGGAAAGAAAGTGGTAGCAGAGCGCAACACTATACAGCTATGCATCCAATACATATTTGTTACCCTTTCTGCACAGCAGAACAGTGAAACACACACTCGTAGCAGTCGATCAGTGGTAGACTCAAACCACCTACTTATCTGGTTACACAGTACAGTATCAGCAGCCAGTGCCACAGAGAAGTTGTATTACAACTGTGAGACAGTACACTTTTAAAGCATTATGTAATCAGTGTGTTTCCAAAACTAGGTTTTGCCTGGGGATGCTAGAAATGTATATGATAGCCCACTGCCACTGAAAATATGTCTCCTAAGTGGAAGTGTACAGAATCGGTGTTGTGAAGGAGCCAATTATACATGACAGTACAGAAAGTCACACTACTTAAGCAATGCTGGATTCAAACCACATACCTATCCAGTTATACAATGTAGATCCTACTGCATTAACCACAAGTACCACAGAAGAAGTTTTACTTTTATAGTGATAGACTGCACTTTTGAAAGGATGACCTCATCAAGGTGTTGCAGTGAACATATTTCAGTTAAAATTGGGATAAGGGTCAGGAAAGTCCTCTCCCAGTTTAAATGTTTCTCCTGAGAAGAAGTAAATGCAGCAGTTTTGTTGATGAAGCCAAGCATAACTGACACTTGAGACATGCACACACAGATAAGTTCACCACTGTTAGATTCAAACCACCTACTAATTAAGATACACAAGCTAAAGAACATAGTATTGACTGCAAGAGCCACAGGAGAAGTCTGACTATTATACTGCGAGAGTGTACTTCTGAAAGGATGGCCTCATCAATGTGGTGCAGAGACAATGTTTGTGGTAAAAGTAGGAGTCTTCTCCAGTTTAACTGTTTCTCCTGAATGCAGATGGACATAGCACAATTGTTATTCATTTATTTTCTTTTATTTTGCATTTCTTTACTGGGTAGTGTCCGACTGGGCTGGTACTCCATTTTCAGCGGAGACCCGGAGAGAAAAGCTCCACAGTACAATACAATGTAAACAAGTTAAACATTGCAATTTAAACAATGTAAACATAACAGAATCTACAGTATTAGGATTATGAGTAAAACCTTTCTATAAACATCTAAATAAAGGTATTGTGCATAAGGAAAACTAAGTGGAATCTACACATTACAGATTCTTTGTATTAAATTTGTAGATAACATGAAGCTGACAGATAGCATGAAACTAGTTAGAGATATGAGACATGTAATGAGTGGAAAGACTGGGGAGACAGGTGAATAAGGAAGAGAAGATAGTGAAACCAAGATAGAGTCAGCAGACTTTAATGCCAAGAAGCAAATAGCAAGAGAAAAAGTGAGGAGGGGAAGAGTATTTGGAGATAGCAGGAAAAAAATGTATCCTGTTGAGCAACAGAGGCAGAACCAGTTTTTTTATGAGGTATTTTTTCAATTTTGATTTAAAAGATGGATAGGAAGGAGTGTGTTGTACGTTTAGAGGAAGAGAATCCAGTACTTAGCAATTTTGTTTGAGTAGAGGGAGTCCCCATGGTAGTTATGAGACTGTGTTATATTGAGCAAAGGTTTGAAGGAAGACCTGAGGGACCTACTGTTGACTTTTCGTAGGACCAGGTTAGAAATAGTGGGGCAGTGGTTGGGGTTGTGAATAATTTTCCAGGTGAGGGTAAATTGGTTGAATGTTAACAGGCTGGGGGGCTCAAGCCAGTTTAGTTGTTGAAGAGCTGTACAATGATGGGCACTATGTGGGAGATTGGTGGCAAACCTAGCTATTTTGTTGAAGCAGGACTCTACATTTTGAAGGTCAGCTTTGCGTAAGTTGGTAAAATTATGTGAGCAGTATAGGAGAGTAGATAGAAGCAGAGCTCTTGTGGTGGCTAGTCTTGCTTGTGGTGTTAGATATGGTTATAAAAATCATACTTCCTGACACAAGGCCCACAGCCAAGTTCATCACTGTTAGATTTGACCTACTGACCTATCTAGCTCCACAGTCTGAAGAACACAGAATTAACCACAGTTGCCATTTGAGACGTATGGCTTTCACAGTGAGAGAGAGCACCACAGAAATGAGGACCTCATCAGTCCATTGCAGAGAAGCTAGAGTGCATCACAGGTTTGTGTGAAAATACATGTATGTTGATAGGCAGGAGTAACAGCTAGGTGCTGATCAGAAGTGTTTACATACTGCTCATATATCTCAACTATGCTGCTATTCATGTACATTAGAGTAGTAAGAGTGACATGTACCTCTTTTACATGATGGTGTTTTGATGACAATCATACTTGTGAAAGAGCAGATTGACAACCAGGCATTCATGACTGTTCAGCTTGGCATGATTCTGTGCAAACAGTCATTTGTTGTTCCATAATCAATGGTATTTGCTACGCGCTTGGATGATGTGCAATGTAAATATAAACAGGCAAGTCAAAAATATGACAAAGCACTGATGAAAACCACTGATAAAATATATGTGAAAGAGTTCCACACCATTGCACATCATTTCCAAGTTTAAGTATTGGAGTGTAGACATAACCTTACAGAATGAAGTGTTCAGTCAGCATCATCAATGAATGTACATATCTTGAGTACAAAAGTCTATTCCCACATGCATAAGTAAAACAAACAACAAAAATTATTTTATTTTTATTTTAATCTCTTCCTGAAGCTTACAGCTGACAAGGTCAGTTGTGCGGCTGATGGCAAAGTATCCCCACATATGCAGTAATATATTGAGGTGTGTTATCAGCCTGTCTTTATGTAGTGCATTGAAGATGAGCACAGTAACATGAAGGGCATCAGGCTAGTAAGGCAGAGGGCAAAACACACAAGATTTTGCCATCAACTGAGTACTGCCATTCCCCAAAAGTTATGGGCGCTGCTTGGCACCATGCATAGTGAAAATTATGAGGAGAAAGACTGATGAAACAGAAGAGCAGGAATAGGGAGGCATTTAAAGACAGGGACAGAGACATACAAAGATATTTCTTCATGGAATTCTTCTGTACATTTTTGTGGTGTGTTACTCTTAAAATGCAGAACTGTGGACATCCTTTAAAAATCTGTACACTTTATTGGTATTGCTGTGCACAATAAGGGTTTCCAATGTAGATCAAGAAGGGGCAGAACAGTGAAACCATGATATGGGCATACAGAGGTTCATGGTGGGTGAATATGGTATGTAGCACAAATACACACATATACTATTAATATGGAAAAACATTAAATAATTATATGACATACGTCTGGCTTCGAACCTTTGACAGTATAAAATACAAGTGTATAAACTGGAGGATTATCTCAGCTCACCACTTAGGAACTCATACTTTAGCAAGTTTAAATTACACATTGTAAAGGAGATTGGCAACAGGTAGAAGAAAGGGAATATATAGGCAGCAGTCTTCATCACAGTTATATCAGTTGTAATATCTCTTAGAAAGTATGTGGCACTGGCATCCAGCAGCCTAATGGATGTCGTTGAGTATCTGTATCACACTTTACTACTTTTAGTCTGTTTTTCTATAGTACAATAGACTTAAGCATATCTACATGAAGATAGTCAGACTAGTGTGGGCAATGGTAAAAACTAACCAGTTTTTGCCACAGGACATGAAATGGCATTCTCTGTCACTCAGCATCGGTGTGCATTGCCAAGCTTCATGCACATGCTGAGAACAAAAATTGAAGGTTTTTTGATGGGCTGTCATGCATAGTGTGTGTGATTCTACTTTTTTGATCAGACTAAATGTGTGGAAAAGGAAGTTATAGGACAGTGGTGAAAATGTGTGTGTGTGGGGGGGGGCAAGCAGAGGGGGAGACACTAGGGAGAGAATACAGAAATTTTCAGGATGGTGATGTCAAAACACCATAGCTGGCCATTTATCACAACGTATATATAGAATTCTACATAGAATTTGATGAATTTGGAGAGTCACCACAGCAGGGATGGGTAAAAACAACAGAATAATATTGTATAGCCAATGGGACCAATTCAAGTGTTTCAAGATAAGCATATAGGTAAAGTGAAGAGCTATGCATTGGATGTATTTAATTTTTCTTTCTGTCTTTCTTTCTTTCTTTCTTTTGTGGGACAGGTGCCATATTTTTTATTTATTTTTATTGGAGATAAAGGACTGCTGAGGAAGGTGCTTAGGAATAAGAGGGTCAGGTAGGTAGGACAGGTTACAACAACCATGTTTGTGCTCTGCTAAGCTGTGTGCAATGCAAAAGTTAAAAAAGAAGAAAAAAATAATATAATTTTGTAAATCAAAAAGCATCAGTTTATCAACAAACTGAGCTCATGCTGAGTTACCCTGACGCAGTCATCTTTTGAACATCAGCCTGCCACATCAGGGCTTGCATTTCTGTTACACATCATCAGATCTTTAGTTTATAGCAGTTATTCAGAAATTAGGACACACAGAGTATTACATTATCTCATTTGTGACACACGACATGCATGTAATAATGACATACTTTGAAATGAAATTTTATTAATATTATGAGTAATATTTAGGTTATACCCATTAAGCTGGAAACTAGTTTTAGGTATATACACCTCTTAATAGAATACTTTAAACCCAAAGAAGCACTGTATAGCTGAGTTGATAAAAAGAAAACAATCTGAGTTGGAGGAGATGGAATTGACTGAAGCTTGTTTACATAAGTTGGAAACGTTACAGTTTAACCTAAATATATATGAGAACAAGTTAAGAGAACAAAAAGCTAAAAAAACCTGCTTGTGACTTTCAAGACTTTAAAAAAGTGAACATTTTTGAATGGCCTAAAAATGACAGAATAGCTCAAGGCCATAAGAAACCAACTAATAAATGTAAACCTAGTATTCACAATGAAAATTTATCAATGGAAATGACTTGTAATGGGAAAGAAGGTGATAATATCAAGGAAAGTGCCAATACAGCCACACTAGCTGCAGTTGGAACTGACATCTCATCCATCAGTTTCTTTAAAGATAACCTTATAGTGAATGAACCAGAACCAGCAGCTATTACGTCCATAAGTACGAGGCCCAAAGAAGGAGCAGTACATGCCCCCTTTACTCATAACCTTCTGTTTTTTATCAAACAACACACATACAGGAATCCCAGGTCACAGAGTCAAGAAAGGAAAAGAAAAAAGTTAACCTTTTAAACAAACTTGACAAGACCCTAGTTGTCAGTTTATCCCATCAGTCTCTAAGTGATGAGTGTATTCAGATATTAAGTAAAGGCCTTAGTTTTATACCATCAATATGTTTTGACCTAAGTTAGTTTGAAACAGATGTTAAACTCTTTGGAAGAAATGTAACTTTAAAGATGATCTTTGGTAATGAAAGATCGAATTTGTGTAATGCATATAAGAAACCAAGCATTTTTGTACTGGTGAATCACCCAGCAGTTGATCTCTTTACATGTTTATGTGAGAATAAAGTTGGGAAGATTAGGGAAGAAAATAAAAACAGTGGACACTTTTTTAATATGACCCATGATGAAAGAGAAGTTTTATATCAACTAAAAGCACGTAAATGATCTGGTGATCAAACTTGCGGACAAAGGAGGGGCCATTGTAGTAATGGACTCCACTTGGTATAAAAACAAGATGAAAGAGATGTTGTGTGATGAACAAACATAAAAACATCAGTAAGAATCACCTAGATAAAATGGTCACTAGATTTCAAAATAGTTCATCTGATATGCTCATGGAAAGATGACTATCAAAAGAATTGTTTGATTTTGTAGAAATTATTGATCAGTGATTATCAGTGGCCTCCCTAACATTCATAAAGGACTTGAGAATCCCCCACTATGGCCCATTGTGGCAGGGAGAGGCTGGATGACCGAACCTTTATCGATATATGTTGAGACTGAACTTAAAAAGCTATTACCAAGAGCCAGTACGGTTTTGAAAGATACAGGGAGCTTTTTGAGTGACCTATTCACTAAAACCCAATGCCTGAAAGACTTTTCTGAGTTAATACTAGTTACTATGGATATTAACAGCCTTTTCACTGTGATACCTAACACGTATGGGATTGAATAATCAGTATGGGATTGAAGCTATAAGGGACTTTGCACATCACCTGGAAACCAGTGTAGATCTGGTATGTTCAATTTTGGAGTTAATCTTGGAGAATAATGTCTTCACATATGGCAATGAATTCTACTGGCAGGTATGGGGGTAACGATGGGCACCCCCTGTGCCAATAGTTATTCTAATTTAGTACTAGCACAGTGGGAATGAACTAGTGTTCTAAGTCAAGCCAATCCATGGCTTATGTACATACTCTACTATGGCCGCTTGATATTTTTATCCTTTGGCGAGGGAATGAGGAATAACTTCTATCATTCACTGAATATTTGAACTATAGTACTGAGTTCTTGAAGTTTAATGTCAATTACTCTAAGGAAGAAATTGACTTTTTGGATGTCAGTTTGAAATTACACCAGGAGAAGGGGCTAAGTACTAGCATACATAGAAAGAATACATGGAAAAATCATTACTTGCATAGAAATAGTATGCATCCAGGCTTTGTCTTCAAAAACATTATGGAAAATCAGACATTACACATATAAAAGCTGTGCACAGATGACATCGATTTCGAAAGAGAACAAACTAAACTACGAAATTACATCCAAAATAGAGGTTACAGTAAGAGAAACCTAATGGTTAGATGCAAACCTGGTGAACCAAGACAAAATAAAGGTTGTCCATATTTTTTCCATAGTAATGCTCTGAGTGCACAGAAAGGAAAAGGAAAACTAGAACTGAGACAAAAAGAAAATATATTTAATTGTATTCTCACCTACAATACAGATTGTAAAAAGGTATGTGAAATGACTAAGAGATTCTGGACAGTTCTTATAGAAGCTGAGAATATAAAAAATATTGTTGGTGACAAACCTAGGTTCATCTTCAAAAACAAAAAGAATATTAAAAGGTTATTATGTGGCAAAGATGGCTTTTCTCACAGGAAAACCTACAGTAAAGAAGGAAATTTTAAATGTGTCAAATGCAAAGCCTGCTCGTCTATTGACAGCAGTAACCTATTTGTACACCCTATTTCTGACAGACATTACTTATTTAAAGGCTATGCTACCTGCAACAGTTAGCATTTAGTTTAGTTAGCTACTTGCCATAATTGTTCTGTGTTCTATATAAGAAAGACTGATCAATGACCGAAAGACAGGATTTTACGTCATTTTAGGGATATCAGTCACATAAACCTTAAAAATGCACTTGCTAATCACATTTCCTTGAATCCCATGCATACATTTGCTGTCAAAGCAGTTGAATGTATTTCTATTAACCACAGAGGAGGGGATATAAATAAATCAGATGGAAACTTGTGAAATAAGTTGAATAGTTAACTTAAGGGCTGATCGCTATCCTGGCCTGAACACTGTGCTCCCATTAAAACCCAGTATTAAGAAGAGAAGATTAACCATTGGCTAAGAATGGACGCCTTTCACCCT
Organism: Protopterus annectens; assembly: GCF_019279795.1. NCBI lineage: Eukaryota > Metazoa > Chordata > Ceratodontiformes > Protopteridae > Protopterus > Protopterus annectens. Next base: position 592,279,734 of record NC_056744.1, read on the forward strand.
CTTAGCTATATGATTGGTGGAAGCATGATTGGTTATTGAGAGGCATTTCCAGAAAAGAGGTTGCTTATTGGCTATTTCTAGTTTAATTTACAAATGGAGCCTTAGGGGTTACAATCTGAAGAAGGCTATTGCCGAAAGTGCTTATCATGTGTATAGGCTCCTGTCTTGGCTGATAATTTTGCCAAGCTCATTTTTAAACAGTTTTATAATTAAAGTGGTTCTTTTGTTTTGTTTTTTATTCTATCACCATTGTGGTGCATCTAGGAGTTCACAGTTACTTAGGTTATATGGATAAATAATCTATAAATATATTCTGCATATTTTCACATTCATCAGGATAGAGATTTTCCATTCATCCACTTTAGAAACTGTCATTTTTGATATCATGCATAGCGAATGTTGTTATTAGCAAGAAGAGTAGTTAATTTTCAAGCAACAAAGCATTGTTATCAGCAATTAACTAAGGATTATAGGTAACATATTCAGCATTTATTACATGCACTTAGAGTGTTCAATTCATATCCCAAAATGTGTGTTGCTATTTCATCTGACACCATAAGCAAAATGATCACAACTATACATTTGAATCCACAGTGCTTCTGCTCCCATATCAATGTGTTTACAGCTTGTGTCACAGTCATAGCTAGCTGACAGGTGCATTTGATTCACTCCATCAGTACAATTGCACCAGGCTAATGTGCACTACAGAAGGCATCCCAAATTATATTTTTAATGTTTACCTTCAGCTGTGAAGTGTGTTAGTGCCCTGCCAAGTGGTGTGCAAATGCAAAAGGCAAAAAAAAAATAGTAATAAAAATACACAAAGAAATTATAATTAAAACTAACACAATTAAAGAGTATATCTAGCAATCAAAAGAGCACATACAGCATTAACCTGACACATATATCCTTTTCACATCTGGTTGCACATCACAGAAGCATTTGAGATACACATCATCATTATTTCATGTAATGGCAATTATTCATACACAGACACACAGAAAACTACAGTAGCTCATTATGAATACAGTAAATGCAATAAACAATGACATAAAAGTTTAAAACTGTCACAATTACTAATTGTGAGATACAGGTAAGCCCTTCAACACATATGAGACATAAATCCACAGTCATCATGTTACTGCTTTTGAATTATCACACTTTATAAATGGTCATATGTTTCATCACCCATTATACATATTGTTATTAATAATGAGAAGAGTTGAATTTCCAGGAACACAGCTGTAACAGCAATTCATACAGACTACAGACTTTATTTAGCCTGTTCATTTCATTTACAAAATTGTGTGTCAATGTTTATTCTTAACTCACAAAAGAAGTAGCTGTCAACTGGATTCATACCCAGCATTTTCTGTCCTCTTTATCTAAGCTAACTTCACTTTCAACTTGCACCAGATATAGTTTGTTGACAGGTGGAATTTCTTTATTCAGTACTGTCTAGCACCGGAACCAGTTCCAGTTGCACTACTGATGGCATTCCAAATTAAATGTGTGAGATTTTGCATTAGAAAGGGAATTGTCATTGACTTTTAGTGAATGCTTGAACTTAACAGTGTGCAATGCCAAAAAGTGTACAAAGGATGATGAGAAAAAAAATAAAACATTATAAAACAAGGATTTAAGAGTACCTTTCTGATGATTGCTCCACTTTGTTTTCTTGTAACATGAGTATAAACTTCTGAAATATCATATGTACTTTACCACCAAAAACACCCTCGCCGGATATGTACCATCAAACTATCACATTAACAACATACATTTGAGATTATTTTCAATACTTGCCACAGATGCAGACATATATTAGGAAGAAGAAAAGTAGATTACATACACTCAATATCTGACATTGTATCAAATGACATTAAAGGTGCAACAGTATCAGTTTCTGAAGGTTTTCTTTTGTAATTTGCCAGTAAATATGCCGTTGATATCTGTCTAAGTGCGAACATTCTGGTCATGAGCATTTATTAATAAATGTTATGAATGTTTATCTTCAGGTTCAGTCAATGTATTCCCTGACTTTTTGGTAAGTCTTTTCTCCCAGACACACCCTCAGTAAGTGCACATAGGTTAATAGCTTCACAGGTAGGTACTAGGCTATCGGTTCAAGGGCCTAAGTAAGCCTAGCCAACAAGGTTCCCTGGCTTATGCCACCCAAGAAAGTTAATTTCCTGTGCCCCTGTCGAGCAGAGCCACAGAAGTGATCCTGGGGTGTATTTCCTATTTCCCATCCACTCATCAAGATTTTTCTTGAAGAGTGCTAATGAGGAACTTTGCTTGACATAGATGGGTAGCTTGTTCCAGAGTATAGAAAGTCTCTGGGACAGGAATCTATCCCTCCAGCATATCCTGTTTATTGTGGTGACAAGGTTTAGGTCCCTAGATCATGTAGCTCAGAGGGATTGGGATTTCTTTAGGTGTAGCATGTCCAAAAGCTTTGGGTTTAACATAGCTTTATATGTTAGGCAGAGCTCTCCTCGGAGTTAGCAATATGCTGCAGAGTAAAGCTGGAGTTTTTTGAGATGGTCAGTGTAGGGCATCTGTTTGAGGCCAGTAATCATCTTTGTGAGGTACTTCTGTAGCCTTTCCAGCTGCTGCAGATGTCTTGTGAGGTACATTCCAAAAGGGGGGATTGTACTCTATAATGGGTCTAATGAGTGCTGAGTAGAGGGGAATAATGACCTCTTTTTTCCTGGATGAGAACCCTTTTGTGATGAGGTGTGCCACATAGAAGGATTTCCTCACTACTGTGGTGATGTGATTATCATAGAAGAGACTACTGTCCACCTGGGTCCCAAGGTCTCATCACACATTCGGCATTAAGTAGACTGCCGTTTATGTGGTAGTTCATGGGTACAGAGTTTTTACCAAAGGGGATGACAATGCACTTTTTGGCATTGAGCTTGAGGCCATGCCTCTGACACCAGGCATCTGTCTCAGTGAGGCCCTTCTGTATGACTATGGCTCCTAGTTTGCAGTCATCTGTGAACATCATTAGCCAGAGGCCTTCTGTGTTAGCCTGTACTTCAGAGAAGTAGATACCAAACAGGAGAGGTTCCAGGACTGAACCCTGTGGTATTCCACTTGTCACTGGTTTGAAGTCAGATTTGGAGTTTGCAACTTGTACAGTGTGTGTTCTGTCAGTGAGCCAGTTGGCAACCCATCTTGTAATGTAGGGATGTATACCTAGTTTAATGTGTTTAGCTATAGTTCCAGAATGGGGGATGATGTCAAAATCCTTGGCAAGGTCAAGATAGGCTGTGTGAACCACCTTACCCTCGTCTATGGCTTTGGTGACTGCCTCAAAGAAGTCAATCAGGTTCAGAAGGCATGATCTGCCTTTCACAAACCCGAACTGGGTGGGGTCCAGAGTTTGGAGGTTACCAATGTCTTTGTTTATGAGTTCCATGATGATACGTTCCATGGCCTTGCAGACCAGGCTCATCAGGCTAATAGGGCAATAGTTCCCAGAATCAGTGGTGGTTCCCCCTTTGTGGAGTGGGATAACTGTTGCTTTGCATCATTCAGTGGGCACAAAGCCTGACGTGATACTATGATTGAGCATGGTGCTTAGGTGGGGAGCCAGTTCATTCTCAAGTTCATGTAAAACGCAGCCTGGGATGTTGTCCAGTCCCATGGATGCTGTGTTTTCGGTTTTAGAAAGTGCAGCTTTTACATGCATAGATGTGATTACAGGGACTCTGCATTCTTCCTGTATAGATATGGGCCCTTTAGGGGGTGAGAGTGGGGTAAAGTTAGCACTGAACCCATCTGCCAGTAATTTTCATGTTGTTGTGCTGTAACTCAGAGCAGATTTGGGTGTTGCCTTTGAGATTCTTGACATAGCTATAGAATGCCCTGTGGTTGCCCTTAGAATCAGTGGCGATTTTGTTTTCATAGCTAGCTTTGAAGGATCTTATAAGGAAGCTCATCTTCTTAATGAGGCTGACCAGGGAACTCCTCCACTCATGGGATTTTACTCTCTTTTACAACAGTTTCTTCCTTCTGTTGTAGAGTTTGATTATGGCAGGGGACCACCAGATTGGCTTCCTTTTTTTGGAGGATAGTGTCTTGGTTCTGTTTGGGATAGCATGATCCATGCACTCGTGTAAGTGCTTATAGAGTGTATTTGTGTAGGATTCAGCAGTCATAACTGCATTGTCCATCTGCATGGGTGTCATAAAGTTCATCACTTCTGTCTTAAGAAGCATGAAGTTGGCTTTGGAGAATTTTTTACTGTGGTTTCCTTAATGGTGGGTGAGGGCGGGATGCGGATATCTAGGGTGATTAGCTTTTGGTTGGATCTGACCAACGAGGAGTTGACTTCAGGTGTGGAACACCGGTCACTCATGTTGGTAATGACTAGGTCTAGGATATTGTTGCCCATGGTGGGGGTGTGGATAAGTTGATCCAGGGCATTGGAATTTATGAATTCCAGAAATGGTTGAGCGAAGGAGTTGGTACATGAGTAGTTTTCCCAGTTAATGGTGGGGTTGTTGAAATTGCCCACTATTATGGTGTTTGGTTGAACCCTAATATTTACCAGTATATCAAGAAAAGAGGAGGGGAACCCTGGGGCATGGTGGGGGATCTGTAACAAGCTACAATTTGGATTGAAGTTTTGCCCAGAGTTAGTTGCACTTGGATAACCTCGGATGCATTATGCTGCGCAACTAGCCTGGAGGTGTGGATATCCTTAATAAATATGGACACCCGTCTGACTTTGGTGCTCTGGCCCAGGTTAGATGGCCAAAAAGTGGTATGAGTTATAGTCTGGTAATGCAGGGGTGCTCTCTAGAGCCTTGAACCAGGTCTTAGTCACTGCACAGATATCGATGTTTTCTATTTTAAGGAGTGCCGAGTGTGAGTGCATTTTGAGATTTAGACTTCTAGCATTGAGTAGCATTACCCTCATTTTTTGCTTGCCTGTTGAGAATCACTGATTATTTTTGCAGTCAGACAACTCATTCACAACTGCAAGCCCTAATCAAGCAGCACTTCTCGATGCTTGTTCTTGTATTACTAGTGTGCTTGCACATAATTGTCTAGGTCCTCAAACCACATTTGTCTACCCAGCACTTAGTGCAGATTGTGGGAATCATGAATGCTAATGAGCTGACATCTGACTTTCATGTAAATGCTCATAGTGATGATTCTGCACTATATACATTAATCATGTTGGTAAGGCACTTCTATCATAATAGGGGAGAATGTTTGGATATAGAGACTTCCAAGACTGCTGTTTCATTACTAGAATTACCTGTTTTTGTATTCTTACATAAAGATAATTCTTTCAGTAAAGGTATATGATGTTTATTTACAATTAAATATTTTGGTTAACATTACTGATGGCTTCACATGACTAAATTGCAATTGTTTGCTGTCTTCATTTTGTCATAGCTGTGTTCATAGCAAATGTATTGTTTATATATTTTTGTGAGCATTCTGAGCATTTTTTTAAATTGTTATATGAGTATTAACAATGGCAGGTATACAACTGTAGCTCAACACATCTTCAGGCTGTGAAACTTGACTGACTTCAACCAAAGGTGATATCCCCAAATGTTAAACGTGTACATGCCCTCCTTTTCAGTACAACTAATTTTGGTAATGCTGGTATCTCTTTTGGAGTTAAAAATGTCTTGCCATCATCAAAGAAGAGTTTTATCATTGCGATGATTTTTGGGGGATGTTTATTTCTTATTTTTCATCACATGCAGGAATATGGGAACCAAGACATCTGCCCCCTTCAACCTCCATTCACAAATGTGGAGAATGATGGGATTGTGCAGGCACTATAGTAGACCTATTAGAAGAAGGGCTAACCAGTCCTGCAGTGAGCATATCTGAGAGAAGGTGCTCAGTGATGTAATAGCTGTTGGAGGACACGGTCATGATTAGGTGAAAATCAGACATCAGGACACTGATATAATTAACAGACTAAAGAATCATGCAGCTGTCATTGCAGGGGAATGGAGGGCTATTTGTGGATGTTCTGCTAGTGAACTACACTTTCTTAGACAGAGGATTTCATGTGCACTGTAAGTGACCCAGGCAGCTCATTAAAGATTCTGCAATAATAGTTGATGTAGGTGCTGAGGTAGAGGACATGCCAAGTGCATCTGCTGTTCAACTTCCAGGCATCCCATACTAATAATTATATATATATATATATATATATATATATATATATATATATATATATATATATATATATATATATATGTGTGTGTGTGTGTGTGTGTGTGTGTGTGTGTGTGTGTGTGTGTGTGTGTGTGTGTGTGTGTGTGTGTGTATATCTAGAGAGAGAGGAGTGGTGGGAGAAGGGAGAGACTGAGACAGAGAGACAGAGAGGAGGGGGAGAGAAGCAGAGTGGAGAACAGATTGTTTGATACGATGTTTTTAATGTGCACTGGTGAAGTGGACTTGTTGCTGTTTATTGTGTCATTTGAATTGTAATGCTTATCATCCCTCTTTCATCTCTATTTATTTTATGTAGGTGCATCTGTTACTGATTTACCATGACCACCTCAAATTGTAGACACATATTTTTTTTCTCAGATTAGCATATATAAAGTTGGTTTATTTAAGTCCTTGTTTACATTCAGTTGCATGTAGTTTTTGCTTATGTTTTAAATGTTTTTGATCATTTCTTCTTCTTTTTTTTCTTTCTTTTGTTTTGCTTATTACTTGTTATCATAGATAAGCTTGCTACTGGCATTGTGGAACTCTTACCACTTGATGTCAGAGTATCAATAGCCTCTGGTGATAATGGCAGAGTGAAGAGGCACAGTCTGGGAATGCAGAGGGTCAGTCTGACACTGAGTTTGTGGATCTCGTATGCCCTGCCCACCTTTTGGATACAGTCAGTCTGGCTACCATACCCATGACATGGAGCCACCATAGATAGGACAGGTTGTGAGTGAAAGAGTTGATCTCGATAGTGTGGCTATTCCAAGTCTGAGTCCTGGTCCAGTCATCATGAGGATGATATACCACACATGGGTGTTGGTAGAGGTGCTCACAGGAGGCCAGCTTTGCGTCCTCCTCCTGATATTGGTGTGTTAGTAAGTGGCATGCATCATGAGTGTAGGGCCTTCATGGAGGCAAAGGCATGTTTCAGCAGGGACTTGGAGAGACAGAGCAAGTACTAAACATTGTGCATTTTGACATGTGAGACTGCCTGAACCATGTGGGTGACTCCTTGGACAGGATAAATGGCACACTGGATTGGGCAGTGACTGTAATGGATCATCTGCTGGGGAAGGGTCAGCATCTATGTTGCCAGAAGGCCACTCTTTCATCAGGTGTTAGCCGTAATGGCCTTGCCTAATCAGGCACCCATGGTGTTACTATTTTCACTGCTCCATCAGTGATTGTGATGTCCCCACTCAGATGTGATAGGCCACATGGTTGTGGTGACATAGCCAAGATAAGACCTTGTTCAGCAGACATCATTCACATTCAGGTAACTTCCCACCTTCTAGCCAGGGCCCTGGAGCTTGTTGTCAGGGATGACTAGAGTAAACTGACTTCTCTACCATGCACAGCTCACACCTGTCCAAAATGCTAGGATGTAGTGCTAACACAGGTGGTTTGATTGTGTTCAAGAAGGCACACGCACATTAAAAATCATCTTGACTACATCACCTCACACTTACATGCAAGCTACATGAAATTACTGCTGATTGGTTTAAATCTCTTGCTATTGGTTCTGACAGTTGTACACTTGCTAAGGAACTTTTTTCTCACTCACACACACTCACTTCTTTGGTGTCAGGCTTACCCTCCTCTATCCCCATCCCACACTCTGTACATGTGAGGATAATTGTACCCTGCCCTTTGCACATTTCTTTGTGACTTAGGGTTGCCTATAGATAATGAATAGAGTGGCTAGCTAATGCTTGCTTACTCTAAAGCTTGATTTAATATAATGCATTGAACAAAAATTGTCTTTTATAATTATTTTGTAAATGATTGTTTATGTACTTCCTGACCCTCATTGTATTTGTTGTATTAGTCTTAATAATGCAGTGATTGTAAACAGGTAATTATTGCTTGCTGCTATACTTTAACAAATATTGCTGATAACTGACATGCTCACTGGTGGTTTATATACATTAGTCAGCTAAACTTCATAATGCACAGTCTTGGGCAGAATCATATATGTGTATTTCATAAATGAGTCATCAGTTAATGCTGATGTCACTGTACAGATGAGCCACTTTTCATCTTAGTGAAATAAATATTTGCATATGAGTACAAACATTTAGATATATCTTTTTTATGAGTTCCACACTTACCTTGTTAAGACTGCAGCTGCAAGATGTGCCGTTGTGGGTTGCCGCTGTTGATGTTAACAGAATCAAACCATTACATAGCTAAGTAAAGGTTCTGGACTTTTGCAGGTGTCAGTTTTAATATTTGTATGTGTTTAGGATCCTAGGTTTTCTCTTAGGTAGTCATTGTCTGTGTTATCCTTTGCATTTTAGCCAGAGCCAGAGCATACTGTGCATGCCTACATCTGCCAACACCATCTGCAGCTTGTGGTTCTCCCACTGACTCCTCACCCACATTTGCTTGAGCTATTGCCTCTGCCTGCAGCCCTGGGGACTGTTGTCCTGGGATTTGCTGTACCTGTTTAAGTTGTCTTGAGGATTATATTGTGCAACATAGCACAGACTGTGAGTATTTGGCCGAGTTGGCTGGGTTGTCCTGCATGGCAACTACTGATGTGTCTAAACATCAGAAACCTGATTTGAGCAATCCAAATACAGATTCTGTTATATTTATAGTTAGATCATGGGTATTCTTGTATCCTTGCCCAGTGGGATTGTGTGGCTTTCCCATGGATGTCATGAGCCAAGGTTCCACTGTATTCAACATCAGATGCCTTTGTGACTGTGGCCCTGGACTTTGTTGTCCTTGCTGAAGTGTTTACCTAAGAATTATACTGTGCAACATGCCACAGACTATGAGTATTTTGGCCAAAACGGATGGGTTGTACTGCAATGCACCTACTGATGTGTCTAGACATTGGATCCTTGATTTGAGCAAACCAAATACACATTCTATTATATTCATAATTTGAGCATGGGCATCATTGTTTTCTTGCTCAGTGGAGTTGTAATTTTTCTCACAGGTGTCATGAGCCAAGGTTCCAGTGCATAAACTACATCCTCCACTAAATGCCCTTGTGGAAATTCCTCACTACCAAACCTTGTATGCAGGTCAGAGATGTGTCATATGTGAGAAATGTGAAAACTTCTAGAGTTAATTGCATAAACATTGTAGACGATCCCTTGGGCATTACAGACAACCCAACATTTGATAAGAGTAGCATCTTTTCCTGTCCATGTACTTCCTTCCCTGTTTACAAGGTGAGGCTTTTATTTCTTTGTGTCTGTAATCTATGGCTCCCAGAACTTCAGGGAAATGTGCTATGGCATAAAATTGTTGCATGGCTGTTGCTCACTTCTCTGGGGTATATGGAAACCAGATAAGATCCATAGCATGTTGTAGCATGACATTTAGAAACTGATGTAAGATTCTAGATGCAGAGGCCTGTGACACCCCTAATATATCCCCTGTGAGTCTCTGGAAAGTACCTGTATCTAGTATACATAGCGATACACATACATTGCATCCACTTGGATGGGTTCTCCCTGGTTTCCTGGAGCCTCAGGTGAAGGCAGCAGAGGTTGTATTTTTCCTCTTGTGCATCCCTATCTACCCAGCATCCCTCTACAGTTTCTATATCATGCAGTCCATAATAAGTCAAATGGGGTCTGAATACCCTTCTTCTTGGCCAGCAGCACCTTAAATTAAAGCATGTTGCGCATATAAATTAATGATGGTAGAAAAAACCCCTATCACTTTTTTTCTGAGTCTTTATGGCTGTATTTCAAAGAATTTTAAATTTTAGGGCAAAGGGAGCACTGAGTGTATATGCTGTCACTACACATTCCTGAATAGCTCCACCATGTTGAATGGCTTAATTAACATGCACTGCAGACTTATGCATTGATTGGCATATTGTGCCACTTATCCTTTTTTTTTCAGGGTGTACACGAGGTGCAGAGCTACTTAATGAATACCAAATATTGCACTATCGTAAACACATCACACAAAAGATAGCAGCACTCAGAGCAGGTGTTCATGAATCCAGCTCAGAGAATCTTTACTCCTTCTGAAATAATGTCTATGTAAAACAGACGCAGAAATACAAAGGTAACAGGATCACATGAAAACCTAAGTGAAGGTCAAGATGGTTAATTACATTCTTTGCTTTCTTAACCATTGTTTGCTTCAGTAAACAGAATCAGTAGAAGAAAATGCCTCAAAACAGTTCTTACTAAGACCCGTTATTATCTAATAATGTGTTTATTAAACAGTTTTATCAAATAAAAATTAAACTTTTATACAAGTCTACCATTTGATAAAACTGTTTAAATTGTAAACTGCTTTTTATATTCAGTGGGACATGATCTTCTGTCTTCTGCTCATCCTCTGAATACTGAAGGGGGAACGCAAGACTGGGAAAAACTAAATGCAAAGGGCAGCTTAGTTCTTTATAATGATACCTAAATCTGGGTTGTTCCAAAGAGATGAATCCCCTGTTATATATGTCAAGTGAGTAACTCTGATGCACCCAGCATCTCAACCATGTGTTACAAAGCAGAACTTGTACAGTTAGGCTTTGCTTTTAAAGAAGAATGTTTATTCAGTCTCTGCAGAAGAAACCTACTTCACTTTGGCATTTAACACAAAAGCTTTTCCCTTAAGTATAAACACAGTACAAGTTGTTTTCCATAGCTTTAAGCAAATTAACAAGAAAGCAATAGATTTGGCATTAACCAAAAAAGTAAAAAAAAAAACAGCTAAAAGAAGAGTCTTACTTTGGAGTCTTTTTAAACAACAGGCAAAAGAACAGTCATACCGGCACTTCCATTCTCATTCCTCTTTCTTAGAAGAAATCTAACATCTGGCGCCTGGCAACTGCTAGAAGAATTTTAGAACACAGCACAGAGCTTTAAGCAGTAACCATTTTCTCCAGTACTTGTCCATGTTTTAGGAAAGCGAAATATCAACATTCCACCAAGCTTTCTGTTGTCTAAAAGCTCATATTCTTCTGTCAAAATTCTCACTGAATTGCACATAAACACATGTACATGAGTGCACACACACACACACACACACACACACACACACACACACACACACACACACACACATACATATATGGTCTGATTTTAAATACATGAGCCAGTCTCACTTACACTCTGCAGTGTTGATTAAAGGAAACCCTCTCCATTTTAAGCAATGAAGCTAAACATATCTGAGCAGATTAGGGCTCACATATTCCCCTCACATAGTGATCCCTGCACTCTACATTATATCTCTTTATCTATTTTCTATGTGTGTGTGTGTGTGTGTGTGTGTGTGTGTGTGTGTGTGTGTGTGTGTGTGTGAGTTGTCACATAGATATATATATATATATATATATATATATATATATATATACAAATATATATATATATATGTGTGTGTGTGTGTGTATATATATATATATATATATATATATATATATATATATATATATATATATATATATATATATATATATATATATAAATATCCATGTCAGTGTGTATACCATTTCATAGTAAACAAATTATGATGTTATGGAACAACAGCAGTAACTCTGTTGGTGTGACTTGAAAAAACTTGCTCTAATTCTCTGTCTTATTTGTGGGTATATTTATTTGTGTGTGTGTGTGTGGGGGGGGGGTGACTGGACTTTTATATTAAAGTAGCTAAGGTACAAAAACAATAACAGCAGTGCTGTTAATGTGACATTAGGGAAATCTGCTCTAATTTTTCTGCCTTGTGAGTATGTGATGTGTGTGTCTGTTGAAAGCTGAAGGGATCAGGTCTAGAATGGTATGGCTTACTCTGACCATAGGTTGTGGTTGTACTTCACTGTAAGCACATTGGCCTGTCCCCTATCTATAAACTCGAGTGTAATATAGTTCCAGTATATAGATTTGGAAAATGTTTGTGAATTCCACTAGCAGGGTTATCCACGATGCATATCTCACTTGTCTGTGAACTAAACGTTGACTGCTTTCTTAAAGTACCATAACATATTACTTTTGCATCAATACTGAACAGGTGCCTTTACACTAGGACTTAGCCTTTTCTCTACATTTCCTTATGCACTAGCTCTACACAGAAAAAAATAGTTTCTCCACATTTTGACTAGTATAACTAAATCAGACTCTTTAGACTCTTTTTTTTTTTTAAGTTTCCTAGACTACTGGGGAATAGTTGTATTTCAGTCATGGATGAATCAATGTGAATATTATTACATAATTCATCTTGCTCTGGCATGAGCAGTTTCAAATTACATTACTAAGGCCACAGAGTCCCAATTGTACAAAATCTCTTCCCTTTATGTTTTTAACTTGTGGATATGTTTCTTCCATTAGTTATGAGACTACAGACACAGGGCTTTAAAACCATATTTTTTTCAAATATATATTTATATGCATGCATATCAGTATAATAAATGTAGTATTCTTAGTAAATGAGTCAATTTTCTATACTGTAGTGTTAGATGGCACTCTGTTCTGTTTGGTGGCATTGTATTTTTAAACAAGCATCATAATAAATATTATTTAACATTCAAGTACTTTACACGTGTGCTTTAAACAGCTATGCAATGAAATCCTAAAATGCTATACAAATAATTTGTCGTTCTTTCATTTTTTTCATCTTTAATTGTTGTGCACAATGTTTATTTTAATTTTGTAAAAGTTGAGTAGAATGACAAATGATTTATTGCTGAACTTTCTATAAGTTAGGGAAGATACCAAAACATGTTCCTACATTCTATAAGTAAAATACTCCTAGGCTATCTATTCAACAATCTGTTGATATATTTTTTGTTATTTAGATTATGAGGAATTTGACAACAAGTTAGATTGTCATTAATTATTTGCTAAGATAAATAGTGGTTTTGATATCTAGCTTTGGAGGCAGTTACTGATACACAAAAGGAATTGAAAAGTAATTTCAAGATTCAAGTGTTTTGTTTTTTCTACTGGAGTGCATACAAAATAATATGGAATGATACAATTTCCAGTTAAGGGTTTTGAAAAGGAGTACAAATGGGAGATAGTGTTTGAGCTATGTGAAATCATTTTGGAACACTAGTATGAACTGTTCTAGTTTAAAAGAAAACAATAGAAAAGGATGCATTAAAGTTTTATCTCCAGGAACTAGAACAGAGAGAAAGAAAAGGTTGCAATATTAGTGTTTCCTTGCTGTTACCACTAGCCTTCCCTATTTCAGTACTGATAACCATAGTAAGTCATGGACCCCATCTCTATGTTTCAGTCCACTAGTCCTCACACATTTCTAGTGCCAGATGGTGTTGCAGTAGAAGACTGAGATGTTGAGGGGGCGGAGGTAGGGCTGTGGTAGTGAGGTGGTGAGCACCAAATGGGGCAGTGAGTCTTTAACCCACCGAATGAGCACCAAATGGGGCAGTGAGTCTTTAACCCACTGAAGAGAAGGCTTGATTGGCTGAAGTTGGCTGTCCATGATGTGCTCCATCATGTCCTCAACCAAGTCTTGAAGCACCTGTTCAGTGTGTCTTGCCAGGCTGCGATGTTGCAGGATTTCAGCTGGACAGGTGCCACTGCCCAAATATATTTGTATACAAATGAAATTCTGTGTACCAATATGTTTATGCCTTCTTTTGTGTTATTATAATAACATTATAGAGAAATATTTGCAGTGCCACATATTTCTTCTTCCAAATACCTTCAATTATGCAACATTCTTACAGTTTATTTTTATCTTTAATATGAACAAGCAAATAAAAAAAGTTATACTTACTATAGAGTCTCCTTCTCACTGTTACCAGGTCCATCTACTTGGATAGCTGGATGGACCTACGCTTCTGTTGGTCATTGTACCTGTGATGACAGTGTCGATGGATCAGGTATTCTTTGTCAGGGATGAGAAGTGCTCACACAACTCCTGGCAAATGTCTGTCTTCTTCTACTTACTCCCCTTACACATGCTTGGATCTTATTCAGTTATGAGTTACTAAGAAGGTAGATCATAATTTTGGACTTATCTGGTCAAATCAGAGCATGGCCTTGTGCCTTCTCCGGTGCTGCCATCACTAGAAGTGCCAGTACCAAAATAAAGAACATTTGAGCAGGGCTGTGGTTCACAGCTTAAGAACCACTCACTCTGGGGTGTTACATAACCTTAATCAAACTGTTTTTTTTTTTTTTTTTACGGGATGCATTCACATGTCATTTATAGATGCTGCTTTGGTACGGCGGTAGCATTGTTACCTCACAGCAAGAGGTTCTCCCATTCGATTCTCGGCTTGGCTTGGGAGTGTCTTCTGTGTGGAGTCTGCATGTCCTCCCCGTGGTTGGGTAGCATTCGAAAGACATGTGTGCGTAAATGGGCATGCCTTCGTTGAAGGTTGGGTGTTGAGCTGGCACCTCGGTGTTTCGTAAAAAAAATCTACTGCCAATCATTAGTGGACCGGAGTTCTGCTGTGGCGACCCCTTACCAGAAAAAAGACGAAAGACAAACATTCACATTTCATTTATAATAAAAGTCAGTATACAATCAGCATTTTTTATAATATTATTTACAATTGCTACTGTTACTGTGAATTACCTTAACTACCTTTTGGGAATATTACATGTGAATGTCATTTATGCATTCCTCATGCAGTACAGCAGCAGTATTAATGTTTTTTTTTTTTGGTTTTTTTTTTGGAAAGATGTGCCAGATGAGATAAGATGGCCTTGGTTATGCATCATAGTTGTGCAAACTCACGTGCATATGATTCCATTTTGTATTCTCTAAACAAATTCAACTTTAAGCATAACAAATGGTATGTATGCATTCCTGTGCCATGCTGGGAATTGCTGAGGACTGCTAAGGACTCCATTACTTTCTGCAGTATGTTCACCTGGACCCTAGACCTTATTCATTAGTAGCTGAGACCGACTGATGTGCATAAGTAGCCATACATGTTGTGTATTACTGCAGTTCATGGATATAAACATAAATATGCCTAATTTGCATAGAAAACACATAAAGGAACCTGAATGTATGTGAAAACATTTAATTCTGCCAAATTAACTTGCAATTACTTGAGTTAGGAGGCAAATGAATTAGGAAAACAAACTTTTTAAAATAAGAAAAAATAATAGAAATTTTGTTAATTGTATGAAACATTTCAGAATAGTGTAAAATTAGTGAGATCGCTTAAAGAAATGTTTGTTTTACTGATATGTAATATAATAATTTCTTCTATTACAAAGACTTTAGTTAATACTGTGAAGTAGTCATTTGTAAATGCAAAATCATTACAGTAGTAGAGGAAATTATTAGTAATCACGGACAAAGTCATTTATTTTGGTATAATTTAGTAATTATGTACACGTGGTAAAATGCAATGATTTAATTGTGGAGTACTGCAGTAGTATGGATGTTTTGTTTGCTCGATATATACCTGTGTGTGTGTGTGTGTGTGTGTGTGTGTGTGTGTGTGTGTGTGTGTGTGTGTGTGTGTGTGTGTGTGTGCGTGTGTGTGTGTGTGTGTGTGGGTCTTTACTTGGAGATTTCTGACTGCCATTGATGAATGAGAAATGACAGTTTTTATTACAATAAAGTGCTAGGAACTAGGTGAAGGTGTTTGTTAAATAGATTGCTTTACTGTTGTGATTGTATTTATGAAACTGTAGTGAGAATTTAGCATGTGAATTTAATTAGGTTTGTGTCACTTATATTTTTATGAGGATAACAGCAATGCTTTGCGATGTTTCACTGATGATTACTTTAAAAGTGTTTTGTGCATGACTGTGGCATCATTTTTGTTTTTTTTCCTTATGTACAGTAATGATGCAGAACAGGGGATCAAGGCAGAGAAAGGACAACTTCATGGCAGCCCTTAGGACACAGACAAACACCTGTAGTGTAATGGGGGGCCCAAACAAGATGAAAGGGCAAAAGCCTATAATCAACATGTAATGGACATTAATTCAATCAGTAGTGTGGTGTGCTAGAGTTAAGGAAAGGCAGAATACAGTTGCCCATACAAGTAGTGGGTGGGCCTCCAGCAATTATCCCTTTAAGACCAGATGAAGAGTACCTCCTCTCCATCCATGGGGATGACTATGACACAGAAGATGATGGCATTGGAATAATAAGAGGTTGTGTGGACACTTGATATTACCAATGTCTGCAGTAGCAACACTCTTCAGCTCAACAAGGTTGGTTAAAAGACAGCGACTTGTCTTTATACAGAGAACTGAATGCTGACATAGAATGATTACATTAAACACATGATGATTAATATTAAGAGGTGAGTCTTCCACATCAACAGAAAATGAAAATGAAGGTAATGTGCATAGTAAGTGTCCCTCACACCTCCTTAACAAGCATAGAGTAGTGTATGCTATTTTATTATTAGTCATTTCTTCAAACAATTTTTTACAGAGTAAGCATCAGAAACAAACAGTTCCACTACGCCAATAAATTTGGAGGATTTCAGCAGCAGAATGGCTGTTGAAGATGATGATTATGATGACATCATGGTTATATTTATGAGGCCATAAAAGGAAAGTGCACACAGTTTCCTAGTTTAATGTGCAGGAAGTGGCAGTGCATCAGCAATCACATGAAGACATTCCATGCATACTCATACAGGGAAAAAAATCTAGTCATTTCTACACCAGTATCTCCAAACCCAGATGAAAACTTTCAAGATGAAGGCAAATGTTCAGAGGTGACAATAACAAAGGTAACACCTGTATTAAGGGAAGTCGGACACAGAAATTTGGCAGAACTGCCCCCGGAAACACACAAAACATTGAATGCCCAGCAGTAAATGTATCATGACATTGTTAAGGCAAAGAGCATGGCCACATAGAGTCAGAGTCCTCCATGTCATACAAGAGGTTTCCCAGCACTGCATGGAAATGACAGAGAGCAGAGATAAAGCTGTGATCATACTGATGTGCATTATGGTGGCACAGGGAACATCCATGGCAGCCTCCACTTGTTCACTAGTTAGGGCATACCAGTCTCAAATAGGACTTAGTCTTGGAAAGGGAAGAGGATGGGATGGTGTAGCATGTACGCATATGGGGACAGATCACATGCACATATAAGTGCTTCTAAAGAAAGTACTGTAGTTTGTTAGGGGAACAAGCACAACAGATTTCATGCTGACCACATCAGTATTCATATACACTTGTCAGTGCATCTCATTTGAGGTCCCAGTCCCACAACACTGTCAAATCATATGATAACCTATATTAGTTAGGTCACAACAGCAGACCAACTCATCATCCAGCTCTCATGACAGTCCTTCTTCAAAATCACTTGCACCATCATCAAGCCTATCTTTAGAAGATGTGTATGGCACATTTAACCTTGACCTACTGTGATTCAGTTGTGGCATGTCTCTTACTTACAATCTGACCTTCACAAAAAAGGTCAATCCCCCAACCCTGGAAGAATGCTACACTTTACTGAGGACAACTGCATCGATGGAAATAAAAATCAAAGAACTATGAATCTAACCAAGACCACTGGTAAATAATCCTTGGAAGAAAGTTATATCTTTGTTGGACACTCTGCAATAATCAATTTTGTATTTCTGATAACTGATCTGTTAATTCTATATTTAACAACATACAGTGTATATAACTGAAAGTCAGACTATTGTAAATATTGTATATAGTTGCTTAAAATGATATTTAAAAATGTTATGTAAATGTTATTTTAATTGAAAATAAAAAAAAATTTTGAGGAAAAAAACAAAAAAGGTCAGTGTTGAACTTTAAAGAGGGGGGGAATTCAATAAAGCCTACATGAATAGATTTTCCATGTAGGCATAGTGGGAGAGAGCTAACATGGAAGTAAGGCTCCGTGTGATGCAGTAAACAGAGCAGAGAGGTGTGCACAAGCTTGCAGACACAGAAGTATCTATGGAATACAAATCTCCTCATAAGCAAGTGAATTGCATGCAAATTAGGTTGTTTTGTGATCCAGCAAACAGATCAGTATCTGTGCAGGAACTGTGTTGGTGTTAGAAGTGTACATGGAAAATTTCCTTGTACAGAAATGTAAAAATTGAAGAGGGACTATAACAGCCCAATTAGAAGGTCACAAATGTCATAGTAGGCAAAGATATGTGCAAAACTATGCCATTTGAGTCCGAAATAATGCAAAATAATATAAATAATGCAAAATAATATAAAATAAATGTTTTAATACGCATATTACATTTGTATGGCGCACAGCAGCGTGCAAACAAACCATTATGCAAAAAAAATATTAGAAATTTTAAAAAGTAAAAAGATGACATAAGTGAGAATGATGCATTATAGGGCCCTGCATGCAGTATGTACAATGGTAGATATCAGTGGTTGCAAAGGAGGCAAGCCCTGGAATAGTGAAGTATCCAAGTTATGTGCAAGAAACTGTATGCAAATGAGCTGGGGTTACTGAATACCAAAAATGGGCCACTGTGTCTGCAGATAAAACCCTTGTAGTTCCAGTACCATGTTGTTGTCTGCAGAACAGCTAGCTGACATCAAAAGGGGGTGTGTTACAATATGTTTAAGCAAACTGGAGCTTAGCAGCACCCGTTTGCGTGGTGCACTGCTCAGCTAGGCAAGAAGGTGTGTCCACTGCTGCTAAGCATTGTTTAGCTGCTGGGTGCATGTTCTAGCTGATTTAAACTACAGTGAGCGTGCACATGCATGTGGGTGTGTCCAGAATCCTAAGCAGTATTTTTACCAGTGCTGCAGGTTTGCCTGCCATGCCACAGTGCTTAGCAGGGAAGGCATTTAAAAAAAAAAGAAAAGGAAATAGCCTGGGAAAGCCGTTCATGTCTAAGTTACTGATAAGCCCTGTTCCACGGACACTGGGCTATTCAAACCCCGCAATCATAGCCCTGACAGGTGGAATGCATCATAGTTAGCCAATCACACAGGCTGCATCTGCAACACACCACTATAAAGTATGCATACACCCTACAATCTGATTTTTCACCCATACTCTGCACCACTGGAGTACAGACTTGGGAATTTTAACTGACAGAATGCTAGAGGCTGCTGCTGCTCTGCAACATCTGCATGTGCTAGAGGCTGAGCTCAGTGCTGCTGCTGCTGATGCTG